>NW_021848923.1:292365-320180 GCF_003651465.1 Formica exsecta | reverse complement strand
AACGAGAATCGAATGGAAAGAGAAAAAAAAGGACGCGAAGGCTCCGGTGGAATAGACACGAACGGCGGATCGATGAAAGTCGTGCTAAGCACGACGTATCGTGCCGATTCAAAAAAAGTCACATGTTTAAAGCTATACGTGAAAAAAAAAAGAGCTACAAAATGTATACTACTACTAATTATTTGTTAGTTTCAACGTAAGTCCAAATAAGAGAGAACAGAATTAAATGATCGCATTATGGGAAGATTGACGCGTGAATGCGAACGGATTCGAGTGTTATTTCAGAATACAATCGTTCGTCTCACGATCACTTTGATAAAGGGCATTCTTCCCGCCACTCTGTCCGATTGTTTCGCGAATGAATCGCGCCGACGGATAGAGCGTGGTCCGTCGACCCGGCGCCTCCTATCGAACCGACCCGTTCTCGAGAGCTTTTCCTCGTCGCGAACGAGACAGGGGCGTAAGAATGTACAGCGGTACGTTCGCTTATTTTCATCGAGCATCGAGCGGAAAACGAGAGCTCGAAGGAAAGAGAGACGAGCTCGTACGCGTACAGCGCGTACAGCGCGTACAGCTACGTTCATTTTCGTCGGTCATAAAATAGTAACGGAACACTTACAGGGTAGTACATCCCTTGCGGAGGAAGGAAAAACGCCCCAGAGCCCCACAGTTTGAGGCCGTTTTGCTCCACCGTTGTGCAAGAAAACAAATCCGTCACTCCGTACCGCCGCCTCCCCCACCTCCGCCTCCACCGCCGCCTCTCTTCTACGCTGCCTGCTTATGCTCTTCCTCTCTACGGGCACACTCCTATCTCTTCTCCTTTCCGCGTTTAGGCACACTACTATGACGCGTTGTTCGTCGCGACGCCTCGTCCCTCCGTCGCGGAGATGTCGAGGGCACAAAAAAAAAACGAGATCGACACGACCAACGACGCACGTCCGCCTCCTAGAATCCCGCACTCACCGAAACGAGGTAGAAGATACACACGCGATAATACATACACGCACGCGCGCGCACCAATGGACCCACGCACCGGAATTAGCAGCGCACGAATCGTTGGAGCTTTAATGCTGCTGAAACGAGAATGGAACGGTGGCGTTGTACTGGATACGCCCGCCCGCTGTTTTTCTGTCACCCTCTCTTTCTCTCTCTCTCTTTCTCACAGCGATGCTTCCCGTCCACGATATCGCTTTCTTCTCGCGATCGTTCCGCGTTTTTGTCTCTGTCTATCGAGTTTTTGCGACTCTCTATCTCCACGACCGTCACTGTACGTGGTCCCGACGTGACTAACAACGATCCCGCTATCAACCGGCGCCATTGACCACTAGCGACGCCACCAGACACGCCGATCTCAGCGCCGCCGCGCGGTCGCCCTCGCGTACTACTGCGAGACTCGAGCTCGATCTCGATGTGGAGCGCACGTATGTGTGCATCTATATATGTATGCATACGCGCGGTTAATCAAAGCCCGGTGAGACTGTGCGACGCGATTGACTCAGGATTTACACTTGACGTTTCGGCAAACACATCCTCTTATTTATACATGCGCGCGTATACCGACGTCTTTATTCACTAAGATACGACTACTGTCTTGTTAAAAGCATTTTGTCACCACATTCAAGACTCTATCTATGTACTGTGTATATATGCTTTTGTGTACGTGTATATTTATGATTTTTTTTTTTTTCAATAAAATAATCTTACTTGAGAAATAAAATTAGTCGTGTGTGTGTGTGAGTGTTTTCTAAAATATCTTTTCTCTTTTCTGTAAAAAGATATGTTGTGGGATTTTTTTTCATACATTGAGAAAAAGGATAAACTATAATTGTATAATAAAAAAGATTATAGTTGAGGTTTCTATTTTTATAATTATTACTATTATAATGTGTGTGTGTTGATAATAATAACGTATATGTTAGTAATAATAATATTAAATATAATTGCCGCCAAAAATAACTATAATTTATGATAACTATAATAATTTTTTTCTTTCAGTATATACTTTCTTATATATTATAATTTACGCGATTTTATGTAATTATATATATTTCGTATTATTTAGCTTCAATACTTCTTTGCAGCAAAAAGTAAGAATGTTTAGATCTTTCTTTAACGCGCGAAATCAATCTAAAATTGTTCGAAAGAAAGACGTTCGTAGATACGGGAAGAGATAATCGGTTTCTCGCTTGCTTTCACAATTTTCTTGAAGCGAAGCAATTACACAGAATTGCGAAATTGTTCATCGCTCGTTATTCGTGCTTCGCACTCACGCATCGCGTGCTCATTATTGTTTCTTATTGCCCTATTCGTATAAACGATACTTTTTCCCATCGTCTTTCCCGATAAGCACGCTTGCAATATGTCCTCTTCGCTAATTCCATGATTTTAATCAATATGCTGTGAAACATTTCAACGTAAGAAATACTGCATCGATTGAATAATCCGTATTTTGCGCAAGTATGCATATCATCTTAATAAGATTCCACGCGTACAATCTCTATGGATTATCTATCTAATAGAATTTCAAAATTTTATCAACTCTCCTAGCGATTTAAACTTTGTAGAAGAGATATTTATCTCTCCGCTCCCACAAGACTATCAAAGATAATTAATTACATATCCGACGTATGTGTGTCTAGCTGTATTACGTGATTTTTAGACTTTTTAGAAAATAATTTTACTTTATACATACATGAATTATTACTTGACAATTCTTTCGGTTAATTTTAAAGAGAAGATTGCAATATATTTTTTTCTTTTTTTATATAATAAATCATCAAAAGCCATACATGTGTAAAAAAAAAAAAAACAGCAAAAATTACGAAATATTGTATCGTATTTGTTCAAGAGCTATTAACTCTTTGGGTAGACTAGTTGTACGTGCTTCCGAGCTTCCGAGTGATAAGTTATCGATCGCGGTCTGTAATTATGACGGCGCTGACAAGCCCGAGTTACATCGTCGTCTAGAGCGGTAGACTACTATTTCAGTCTCGTCGCGCGTTCGCCGCATTCGTCCGGTTCGATAAAGTCAACGAAAGTTCGTGCAAGTGGAACCGACTGACGAGCGAGAGCGCGCGGCAAAAGTTCGGCGGAAGAGCTGTCGGGGAGGAAGTTGCGGGAGACACAACGAAATCCCGTTCAATTTATCCCCCTGGAACGTGGCCAGGGATAGGAGTCCGCGCCATGGAGGGACGAATAATGTGAAAGGCGCGATATCGCGATGGTCCAGTCGCCGGCAATTACAATTTATAACCCTTGCGAACGGGATGGAACGCGGGATTTTTCTCGCCCAAATGTGGCGCATCCGTTATTATCAACACAAATCCGCAAAACCTCGTAATACTGACAAATAGACACGCGCTGCCGAAACTTGTTTAAAGAGCCCTCCCAGCTCCCAGTTCGTTATAGTTTATCGCGAATCGATCTACCTCGTTATTCTGCGTTAACACTTTCTCCGATAACGAGCGATGACGAAGGAATAAGGGAAAGTATAAACGATAAACCGCAAACGAATCGTCTGCCGAGTAGTTGTGTACGCAAGAAGTAGGAAGTATTTCGCCGTTTATGGATCGCCTCGCATATATATATATATATATATAGCGAGCTATATATATATATATACATACATACATACACAAAAAGCTTTGCATTTGCGAATAGAAATTAGACGCGTAAAGGTAGACGTGCGATAGGTCGCCCACACTCACCTCTCTCGTTGCGCCGCAGGTAGATCCGCAGCCGGTCGAAGCGGACGAAGCAGCGGGGGTTGCACGGGACGACTATATGGGGGCCGAAAGTAACCGAAAGCACGCGGGCAAGACTTCCGTTGACGTGGATGGTTACTACGCACGCCTCCCCGGTCACCGCTTGGCCTACCTGCCTCTCTGCCAAGCGGGGAAAAGGAGAAAAGCGGAGAGAGATATACAGGCGGGTGAACAGAAAGAGAGAAGGAGAGAGATAGAGATAGCGTTACGTGCGATGCGGCGAGAGATCGAAGTCTCGTGGCAAACGTTCGTAGACTGAGTGAACCCTGAGTTCAGACTGAGCGGCGCTTAGGCGACATTAGCGCCGTGCAACGGGGGGCGAAGGAGTCACCATCGATCCGTCGAGGGTGGTATGGGAAAAGCCCCCTAGAGGGGAGGGGGACGAAGGGAGCGGGGGGAGCGGGGGGAGGAGGACGTGTGGTGTGCAGCGGGAATCGGGTGCCCTCACCCTGACGGAAAGACAAGGATAAACGGGGATAGTGGCGAGAGGTTACGGTAAAAGACGCGTATACCACCGTCTCATCATGATCTCTCTTTCTCTCTCTCTCTCTCGGTCGCGGTGGCGAGGATTCCAAGAGAGTCGCGACGGATGCCATCGTGAAAGAAGACGGCTAAGAGAGAGAGAAGAGAGAGAGAGAGCGCTAAGAACACGCCCACTCCATGCCGCTCTTTTACTCCCTCTCGCAATTCCAATCATTTTTCATCTCTCCGTTCCTCTCACGAATATACCACGTTCTACCCTTCTCCTTCCTCTCACGCCCCGCTCTTTTCCTCCTCACTTTCTCCCCTCATCTCCCTCCCCTCGTGACTAGCCCTCTGCTCAATCTCCCTTGCTGTCCACCGCCACGCCTCTTTCCTCATCTTCGTATCCTTAAATAATATATGTAGTCATTACACATGCTTTAAATTAATGCAATATCGTTGGTTGAAAATATTATCGGCAAGTTTATAAAATAGAGAAGCGAGAGAGAGAAAGAGAAAGACTTTTCATCGCACAAAACTGTGCTTTATCTTGTCTATCAATTCAGACATACCTCCAGATCAAAGCATGTTATGTCTGTTGACTGATGAAATTGCATTGGATTTAAACGTACCCATATGACTCTGGCAGACAGACGTCAAATGCATGTTGCTGACCACGAATATACCAGATGCAAGACGAAGGTTCTTTGGGATCCTTCCGGTGTGACCGGAAATTGTATAATTTCCTCATATTTTGCGTTTATAATAGTTTGCTTTACCGTGGATACCGATAACGCTGTGACAGTGCGTATATATGCGTATTTATAATATAGCTGTAAAATTTCTAAAGTGATTTATAACTTTACAAAATAATATAGAGATGAAAAATTTTATATTCTCATGAAAATTTTATTTTAATTGTTGCAGATAATTATCATGACGATGCATGCGACGAGAAGATGTTTGGAAAGGACCCCTGGACTACCTTTTCGAAGAACTCTTCAAACACCTCTCTTTCAAATATAATCTGATTTTGAAAAAAATAGCGATCGACTAGCGGTGAATAAACCAGATGATGCAATATTATGAAGAATTTGTATCTCTTCGCTAAAAAATATAATTTTCATGTAAAAACGAAACGCGAATAAGTCCCTCGCACATGCTTCCTTCTTTTCCGTATATTTCTTCAAATTTTATCAATGTTTAGTATTTCACAGATTATTCAAATTATTATTCGTCGATTTTACGCGATTAACATGTGCGCTGCTTCTTTACATTTTCTTCCATATGATTAATAAAATTATTCATTTCATTTGTCGCTTTTAAGCCTTTTGTACTATTTAAATACCGTACTAGAAAAAAATATGTTTCCCGTTGATTGTGTTCCCTTGTCTTCATATCAACTTTTTTTCGTCATTTGGAATGTTTTACATATCGTTACGAAGATGAGGATATGAATCATTAGCTTATTAGTTTTATATTATCGACATCTATCCCGAAAGAATTGCGTATCAAAATTATGTGAGAAGCCCACGATATATCCAAGTCATTTAAATTTATAAAGAAAATTTCTTGTATCTATCATGTAATTATATTGCTTTTATATGAAAATATTACGCAAAGTTGTGCCGAATATATTTAAAAAAATGTAAAACTTGTCGAAAGGAAAAACATAATATTCTGATTAAATTGATAGCTCAAACATCACTGTTTGATCGATATTGTCAAAATATTATCGTATTCACCGATATAATTCTTTAGTATTAAATATAAGCATGCGTATTATTTTGCGATAAAAATCTGTTCTCCGAATTAATACAGCATTGGCGAGCATTGATGAATATTCGTAAAGTGATAAGAAGATTCGGGAAACTGTCGAAAATTTATTCGTCGAGGACTGTCACGCCATTCGTTTCGATGCTATTATCGTTGCGAACTGGAACAAGGTGGAAGATCCGCCATAATTTACATTTTGCATATAGTTTCAAATGAATACGTGTAAAGCACACATACAAATGAATTTTTATCAAGATTATATACTTATATATTTTAGCAATATATAAATGTATTTTTTATATAAGAGCAGAAAAAGCAAAATTGATATTTTCGTGTTTTAGTAGATTTATATTGAAATTGTTGCTTTGGGTTTTGGAATGAAAAAAAAACACACTTATTTCATTGCTTTTTCGATAAATTGCAACATGCATGCTGCTGGTAAATGTGAATAATTTACATTCTACGTTATCTTAATTATATCGCATTAATACAATTACATATGCATTAATTATTTCTATTGGTAAACAAAAATGTTGCAAAGTTTATATTGATATTAAATATAATGTTAAGCTAAACGCGCTCTTAAAAAATCAAATATACATTATTTAGTAAAGAGTAAGTAAGGTAAATATATACCTATATTAGAGCCACATAAAAAATTTATGATTAGTATACGCCACTCCATAAAGTAAATATTACACTTAATATAGCACTTGATAAAATTTAAATTAATTACGATATTTCTCTGGTGCAAAAAATCCTAATTAATTTCAATTTGTTAATTCAATTGTATCTACCAGGTACTTTGTAATAAACAGGACTCGGGCAATCATCATTGCTTATGCCTGAAGAATAAGACATCATTGTCTATATATTTAAAGCACCACTTTCTGCACATTTATTTCCAATCAATGTGCTGGTATATTAAAAGTAAACAATGCCTAGAGCACTCTATTGGGTTTTATCGCTCAGCAGTAATTTTAACAGTCTCGGGCATAAGCAATAGTAACATTCAAGTCCAGCTATAATAAGATTACATTATCCACTTTATAATGATATATGATGTGGCTTTACAAGAGAAATGCTTCATCACTGAATTCTATTTGGCGTACTTTGTGATCGACATAATTACTGCATGATTCTCTAATAATCAATGAGGAATGTCAGTGGCACATATTACGTATGCATATGTATATATACTTTGTGCGCATTTTAACGTATCGGTGATATACAACTATCTTTCGAATCTTTAAAAATACAATCAAGAATTTATCGGTTTCAAGAGAGTTGATGAAAAAATGTGTTGATGAAAAAAATAAACATTTCCTAACATTCTTTTTCCGAACCGTCTTATCTATGGAATATCACAGCGTACTTTTATTCGATTTCGTTATTATAAAGTTGCTTATGATATACTAAGCCAATGAAAAATGTATTCGTACACGTACTCACACACACACACACACACACGTATACACATATATATATACACACATAGAAAGTATAAAACTGACCTCAAATATAATATCGATATTTTACATCTTTTTTCGAAGAAAGAATACAGTATACTCCCAAACGAGTATAACGTATCAAAGCTTTTCCTAATGCTCTTTTCTCTATCTCGAATACCATGATATATATTCGTTAATATCCAACTACGTCCATCATTGTTCAAGTGCGAAAAAAGCTTTGTTTTTAAATCATTTTTTTTATTACAATGTTCCAACAATTTCAAATAATTTATCCAATTAAAGTAGCAAAGTCAGATTCGATCTACAAGCCTGCTTTCTTTGATAATATTGAAAATACAAAATAAAATGAAAAAAAATATAGCAAACCAATTGATGCAATAAAATTTTATATCGCCCTTATATATATATATATATAACAGAACTTTCACAGAATTTTAATTAATTTTAGATCAAATCCACATTTTAGTTACTCTTTGATTTTCTACTGTTTATTATTTCTTTGGCTCTACTTTTCTATTGTTTTACATTTGCATGGTCACATGATTCTGCATAGAGTGAGAAGTTAACTGGAAAAGTAGTAAACAATAAAGAAGATCTAGATTACTTAATGGACAAACAATCGCTTGATAAGCGAAAGATTCGGGTTCGATCTAATTATTCCCGATCTAATCGTCCCGCAAATAAAAGATATCGAAAGGAATATATTGAAAGGAAACATTAAAATCCACAATTATAATGAGATAAACAAGAGAGGAAAAACTGAAGACTTTCTCTGTAATAAGATTATGGTATTCTATATATCTTAATAAGGACGCAAATCCAAAAACAAGAACAATAGAGAATCAAAGAGTAATTAATACAAGAAAAACTCGATTGCAATTCCAATTGTATGTATTATTCGCTGTGAAAACAAATTTTGCTTTCTAATTATAAAAATTTATATGATACAGTCGTCTACCCATACAGCAATAAAAATCTGCGTGATAAAGATATTAAAATCATCTTGTTAAAAACATATCGCAATATTTTCTTACGAATATATTACTAGTTTATTATAATAAATATATCTCTGAAGTATATTCTGATCCACGAGATGTTCAGAAGGTATCTTAATATATTTTAAGAGGATATCTAAAAATAAGAAATGTGTAAAAATAATAAAGAAAAAATCCGTGCAACATCCCGAGAATATTTTAGACGTATAGTAAAAAATATATATATACATCATTATATAATATACATAATACGGCAGTGATTACATTAGCATATTTTAAAAATATACTCTAGATATCTTATGCTTTCTTTCTCTCTCTCTCTTTCTAAAAAATATTACGATTTTCCAAGATATGTCAATGCAAAACCACGCAGATTTTTTTCTTTTACTGTGTGGGTAGCCAGCGAATCACAGGTCGCTGCCGAATTTTTATTTTAAAAATGCGAGTGAACAGGTAAATATATCAAATCTTCATAAAATATTCTAAAAATGTAATCTACAAATTAATGATTAAATGGAAGTAAAAAATAATATTTTATATATTCTTACAATGTCGTCTAAAAGTTGTTGCAATAATCGATAAGAAATCTAAATATATCATGCTTTTTTCATTTACGTTTTTCAAAGAGAGAGACATTCATATATACAAAATATAATATCGTGATATAATATAGTAAATAGATAATTGTGATTTCATATTTAACTTTTGTTGTTTACCTTGCAATTATTTGTAATACCTTGTTTATATCGTGTCTTGTAGTATCTTTTAATTCAAAAACAATTTTTTTTAATATTTAACATTAATGAACCTATTACCACTGCACCAGACACTAAAAAATATAAAATATAGCACGGTTCATATATTTTTATTAAGATAATGATAAAGTCCTAAATAATGACCATTGACATAGGATCAGAGGAAAGATTAATAACACAGCTCAATAAAAAAAAATATGAAGAAAAGAAAACATAAGATTGAAAAAATATATGCTTGTCTTTTTTTACTATTATTCAACATTCCTCATTGATATGAACAATGGGTAAAAAAAAAATATTTGCACACTCCATATTTCTTGGATAATGTAATACAAAATAGAGAAATGCTACTTTATTAGATATATTTAGATAAAAAGCTATATATATATATAAAGCAATAAAAAATTAAGGTAGATTCATCAAAAATAGTTTACAAGATATAATTTATCTTGGCACATTAAGACAAGAAATATGAAATAGCTTGTAAAATATTCTACAAATGTCTATAAATGTTAATAAAACAATACAAACAGAATATTTTTAACAATATTTAATAATATATATTTTCTGCCTCAGTATAAAAGAGCATTTTTTAGCAATATTTCTCATTTTGTTTCTAATGTTAGTCCGAGAAAACAAAGTGTGCAAATATTCCTTTCATCCACTGTATAACAAAATTATGATACAAAACATGGTGGTTGTGTCATTGAATTAAAACTATAATAATGTATAGACACGCTAACTACATGCTAGACTCCTTGGTAGTAATAATCTCGTTGGTATTATCAACTCGAATCAAAGTAGATGAATTTAATACAAGAGTCCTACTGAGAGTAGCAACTCGTTCTACTACGCACGAAGCGGAAAGGCGTGCTTCGGCATCGTGATCCCAACATTCTTCCATTGTATCACAAATTGATAAAAGTCCCTGAAATAATACACATTTCAGTTATAGCTATGTATGTATTTCTTTTTTCAACTCCATATCTTTTTTCTTTTTTAGATAAAATTATCCTCTATCAAAGAAAAAGCTTTTCGTCACTTGCAACTTTTACAGATATAAATGTTTAAAAAAAAACGCGAGCTTTTATTAAATATCTGAAAAGTCTATATTCGAAAATATTTTGCAAACTTTTCTTCATACAATTTAATCTTTCCCATATACTACTATATAATCCCTTCCTATTATAAAATTCTTGTATCTTTCTCTGCTTCAAAAAGGGATTTTGTTGCATAGAATGGATTCTAATATGCATAATATATATATGTATTAATGTAGAATTTCTATTGCTATTTGTTAATGTTAAGTAATTAAAAAATAGATATACTATAAATAGATACATATTTTTTTTAAATAGACACATTTGTCTTTTCTTTATACATTTTTACTTACTGGATGTTTACGCCAAGTTTCTAAAATGAGCGGTCTTTCTTTTTTATGAACAACGCTTTCTTGCATATCTTCTAGAGTAGGATGAAGGCCGACTTCGTCCTCAAATGGTAGTCGATATTCTCCTATTGGTCCCTAATATATTGGAATAAAAACAATTAGCGACTTTCGAAATGCAATTAACTTATTTTGCAATTATAATAATTTCGTGAAATAAACACACATAGATTTATATATAAATGATATATACAACATAATTCATGTACTAAAGATTTTCAGTACATATTTATTTCCTGTGTGTGATTACAATAACACACGAGACATGTAAAAATATTATAATTTTATTATTACTTTAATATTGCGTTTTTATTAAATAATTACAATAAATTTCGAAACAGTATATCGTGTTTTGTAATTAATTATCTCTATGAAATCTCTTATAATAGATAGTTTGGATATAATAAATTCGCAGAACTTCAATTTTTTTAATCAATAATAAAGTATGGATTAAATAAATACCAATAACCGAATGTTGGAAAAATCCTTGTAACACACATTGCATAATATACATATAATACCCACAGATACATACATCTTGTACGGTACATCTTGAAGCTAATTCCCATAGCACTAGCCCACAAGCATACATATCGATCCGTAAAAATGAATCTCTAGTAAAATTTATTGCCCCTTCTAAAACCTCTGGTGCCATGTATCTTCGTGTCCCAACCTGTGAAAAACAAAAAATTGTTATTTTCATATTATAAAAGAAACGCCGATATATGTGCATTACCTGTCCATGCGTATCGCCACAAGGTTTCCCTGGGTGAAAAATAAGCGCCAAGCCGAAATCCGCTATACAGGCACTCATGTCAGCCTTTAGCAAAACATTTTTTGACTTAAAATCCCTATGAGCTACAGCTGGTTTATAACCATCCGCTTTATTAGCCGGGATTTCTTCGTGTAAATGCATTAAACCTCTAATAATAATAAAAAGTATTTTTATTAGGACTTGAATAAAAAATTGTAGTTTAAATACAAAAATATCGTTACATACATAACTTTGTTTCCAACAAATTATCTTATTGCTATTATAAATTATAACTATTACCTTGCCATAGATTCTGCAATTCTACACATCTCAGGCCATGTTACAACATTTGCTTTCAGGTAATCGCACAATGAACCTTTCTCATGATATGCTGTGATTAACCAAAACTCAGCTTGTAAATTGTCTCCACGCTTTTCGACACCTATAAAATGTAGTATGTCCTCGTGATCCATATGTGCAAGCTTAAAAATCTCTTGTTCAGTCTGCCAGGACTGCTTGTCTTGAATGGGAAAAACTTTAACTGCCACAATCTCATTTTTCAATTGGGCTTTCCAAACTGCTCCAAAACGACCTCGAGCTTTAATCTCAAGAAGTTGTATCGGACGTAAACCTAAATTAGGTGACGGTTGTGGTAATGGAAGTGGTTCTAATGTTGGTACCTAAAAAAGATTTATATTAATCTCATTGAAAATGAAAATATGCAATTTACTACTAGTAGTTTTATAACAATCTCAAGATAGACAACCTCGTTAAAATACGTCAATCTTCGACGACGACAGAACCACCACAAAGAAAGTGAACCAAACGTAAGAAGCATAGGGATTAATATCAATAATATAAGTGTAATTGCTTGCTTCTCTGTATTGGATATAGAATCAGATTCTAAAAAATTAATTATTATTAAGTAGTATTATAAAAGTATTGCAAGACAAATTTATTAATTACCTTCAAGCAAAGGTAATTAAACATTGGATAACAAATGATTAAATAAAATACCATTAATAACAGATGGTTGTGTAGGTTTAGAAGATGTAGTCGGATGTGGATTCCAAGAAAAGTTTTGGTTACACATATCACCATCGCAACAACAAAAATATAAATCTTTTTTTCTTTCTGGATTATCCTCTATGCATTGCGACTTATCATAACAATCATTGCTATCCAAAAAGCAACCCTGAAAATTTGGTACATGTATGAAACACACATATATATATATATATATATATACATAAAGTTTACAATTGAAAAAATGCATTACATTTGTGTATTAACTGTTGAAAATTATAATGCTATTTAAGCTTTTATAATGTATTTTTGTTATGCATGTATGCAAATTTTATATATATATATAAATTGTATATATATATTACCTAATAATCCCAAGAAGAAGAGAGGCAGTATCGTCGCATATACGAACATCGTGAGCGAATCGTAAAAGCATACCAGTAATTTTGAGTCTATTAGCTATTAAGCAAATTGTAGTAATTTATCCACCGACACATCTCTCTTCCTTTCTCTCTCTTTCTCTCCCCGTCTCCCCTTCAGCTTTCTCTCTTCCACTTTTATACAGAAATACACGCAGCACAGATCCCGGTCATTTTCATAGTTAAATCATGACTTATCATAACAATCATTGCTATCCAAAAAGCAACCCTGAAAATTTGGTACATGTATAAATTGCATAAATAATATAATTCAACAATAAGGAAACCAAAATACATATAACTATAAATACATATAACTATAAATACATATAACTATCAATTTCATAAAAACAAAAAAAAAGGCAATATGACACTTTCTCTTTTTTTTTTCTAAAAAGAAGACAATACTACAACTCCTTAGCTAATTTCGAATATATATATGTTCTATAAATGTAGTATCTCTCGTTATGGATGGTTTCATCTTTCAAAGATTTACCTCATCAAAATGATTTAACATTAATATAATTACATGGACATTATTTTGTTTTGCCAAGCAAAATGAAACAACATATTACTGAATAATATAATTTGAAGAGCACCATTCATAAAAAATTCACAAAATCTCAGTTTCAATTCAAGTATAGTATTTCTCGACTAAAACTGCATTTTAAATTATTTAAGTTGAAATTAACGTTTGATATTGCAAAATATAATTTGAAAAGAAATACAAAATTGTTGTCAGTGCATGTAATATATAGATATTTTATTCTTTTTGTGGCACAATCTTTTAAACCTGAAGATCTGCCATATCCTAGACACTCTCTTATATAGAGTATATAAACTATTAATATGAACTATACATAATAAGTTATTAATTAAAACTAACCTTCAACTTAATTATTGTTTTTTTAGTAACATTGTCGACTGACCACAGTACGTAACAATGATTACGCTTGTCTGGATCGTGCACAACACATTCTTCTCTCTCTGAGCAGTTTTGATGGGATTCTGCACACAATGTTTCATTGTAAAATTCACAATAGGTTGAACCTTTAATATCTTTCCCAAATATAGTTCCTAGAATATTTCATTAAAATTTTATAATTTTTATATTTCACACAAAATATGGTAAATTACATTATTGTTAAATGTTTTCTCCTGATGTGTTTATATATAAAACATCAAATAAAATTATAACCAATTCTTTTGTAGATTTGTTTCAACAAGACAATCGGATTTAACTTTTTAAATTTTTAACAATTGTTAATAATTTTTGTAACCATATAACCATTTTTTATACTAATGTATTGTGATAAAATGTTTTGACATTAAGTATTGATTTAACAATTAATTCACAATTTTTAGCAATTGTTAATTTAACAGTTTTCAACAACATGTAAATGTGTATGTGTATATCAATAATTCTTAATTTCTGTATTAAATATCTTTATAATTAAAATTTTCGGACACATATATACACATACATAATCAAGAATTATATTAAATTTATTTAATCAATAAAATTATTCATTGAAAAAATGTTGAAAAATAAGATTCTTATATATGTATTTATTATATTATATTAAAGTTTTAGCTTTAATTTGTAATAAGAAAAATAATTGTCTCTTAACAATAGCATTTCTCATTTGCAATTTGATATAATTGAGAAAGATACATTATAGTGATATCTTATAGATAGATATATCATTAATATATGTAATGCAAAACAAGCGTATTTCTCTTAAGCAAGAATTTTTGATATATTTATAAAAGTTTTTTTTATGAAAGATATCACCACAGAATTTATAAATTATAGATTGTTAAAAATGGAAAAATTCAACAAGTGGATCTATATTCAAAGTAATTTACAGTTTTAATGAATTATTAAAATTATTTGAAAGAAAGATATATAACAAATATAGTACAATCTCGTTTTTTAATTAGTTTCTCATATATAGTCTCTTTATTCAAAATATAATTTTACAATTTATTAAAACATTTAAATTAGAATTTAAAAAAATTGAAAAAGCAAATAATTATCCACTAAATTTTCATAAATAGCAAAGAGTAAATTAATTGCAAATTGATCAAAAAATCCATAGTTTTTTTTTTTTCGGCGCGTTATCCAACAGCGCTAGCGACAAAATTAACTCACACGCGACTTCCTAGTTAAATTAGAGAGGAGTATTTGTATAAATTTTCAGTATCGTTAAAAGAAATAGTTTATGGCATGAAACGTGCACGAAACGATGCGTAGACACTTACAAATTGTGAGCACTTATCATCGACACGAGAATATACTATCACGGCGATGCATAATATTGTAATAACGAAGCCTGATGAATAGAAGACATTTGATGTCTAAAGTCACGGTCTGCCTCTACATAATATGGCTGTCTAGCGATTTTTCCTTGGTCATCGACTAAATAATATTCGGGTCCGCCAAACTTCCATATGATTTCAGATGATCAGCGTTTGCGACGCCCTCTGAAGCTTGGCATCCGACGAGATGTATCAATATGGTGTGTCGTAACAATTCGATTTGAATTATTCATTTTTCTCGACCACTACCATTAGTCATCGATGAGATAATATTAAAGATGGCTAGTGTTTCGTATAGAAGATTGAGCGCGAGTAGCTTGAAAAAAATAAAACTTGAAATCAAAAGAATATATTTTTTACTTGGCAAGATTTAAATTGAATGTGTGTGTAATCGAGGTTCAAATATATATACAGACTTTTATTTATTTATATACAAGAAAAGAGACGAAAAAGTAATATATACATATATATACTAGTAATTTAACGTTTTCTAAATTTAAATAAATCTCTCCTGAACTTGTCATATTTAATTAATATTAGTTAAACCGCTAAATTACATATTAATATTTTACATAGGACATCCTATTCTCATCAAAAACGATAAATGATATCGTACACTGCACATATTTATAAATATGTGTATAACATTAATTTGATTTTTAATCGTAAGGATAATCTGGTAATATTATTTTGAAAGAAAATGGGCCATTGGATCTTCGTCACGTTTACGTTTCATTTGATATGCTTCTATCTCCTCGGCAGTCAGTTCTTTTGTCTCATACATGCTGTTATACGGACGTTTCCTCTCGTTCATTTTCAACATCTTGTCCGCCTTCCTCGTATTGTCCTCTTCCTTTCTCAATGCTTCTTTCAGTTTGTCCTCGTCCTGTTTCTTATTCTTGCGGTTTTCTTTACGCTTCTGTTTCTTCAATTTCCGTTTAGCCGCCTTACTTTGTTTTTCCGTTTTATTTTTTTCCGTATCCTCATCTTCGGACGAAGATTCGCTGCTCGAGGAATGATTGTCGTCTATTACTGTGTCGTCCAGTTTATAATCGGTCTCTTCTATTTCATTTCTCACAGATGGTATTTTATCCAGTGTCAAGCTATCGTTCGTTGCCTCTACTGCTCTCTTTCCAGACTCCCCGGTGCAATAGGAATTTTTAATAAAGGAATAACAACATTTGTAGCCCCATTTTCCATCCTGCCAATAGGAACCCCAGACTGATGTATGATTGTTTGGATAAATGTCTTCTTCGTACTTGGATCGTATCACCTGTCTGTCCTGCCCTTTAATTATCTTACCGTATCTCGAATATTCGACATAATGCTCGGTCTGTGCCAATAATAAAGGCTTTGGTAATGTTTTGAGATGCTCCTCACCTCCATAACGCTCGATTATACTATCGCGCGCCTTGTCCTTCAACTCGTCGCGTTTCTTGTCGTATTCCTGCTTTAATAATTCCAATTTCGTAGGCTCGGCTAATAAATGTACATCGACTCCCTTCTCGTGCGCGTCCCAAGCAAACAATTGTGCATTCGCATGTTGCTGTGTATCTCCGGAAAAGCGTACAAAGTTCTCGCCTTTGTAATCCACCTCGCGCTCTGTACCGGTATAGGGATTATCTCGCATGGATCTAGTCTTTGGATCATAGTACGCAGAGTTTGGATCTAGATTGCGCAGATATTTAGCAGTGTCCTCTCGAATTCGCAGATTTCTTACAGTAATACGCTGTTTAGAGTCTACCTTTGTACCAGGCATATCCACCTCATCAACATATTTATCTTCATCCTTATCTGAGTCTTGCTCATCGTTCTCCTCCTCTGCATCGAGTTTGTCAGCACGCATCTGCCTCTTGGCCTCCTCTATCTTCTGGTACTCCTCCACTATCGCTTTATGTTCGGAGGGATCGTAACCAGCCCATCTGTCTCTTTTACCGTCGTAATCCATAGAGAGCTCAGGCTGAGTAAATTCATCCGCTGCTATCTTTGAATTTGTGTATTTCGCTCCAACCTTGCGCGGTCTCTCCATACAATCCTTTCTCTTGTGAGTCATCGCACCGCAATTCTCGCAAGCACCCTTACGATACTTAATTGCCACCCGTGCACCATCCACCCCACGATTGTACCAATCATCTATGGAATTGTACTGCTTCTGTTTCTCAGGCTGCGGTCTCTGATGCTTCAGAGTGGGACCCTGAGAGCCAAAGTACCATGGCGTGGCGCTGATATATTGCGGAATATGCGGATTAATGTCTTTACCCTCCTCGTCGACGGCGGCGGGTGCAGTGCCAGCCTTCCTCGCCTCTTCCAGCTCTTTCGCCTTCCGCCAATCCTCCCTGCTCTTCTTTCGAGGTTCATCCTCAAACGAGCTTTTATTCTTCAAAATGCTCGACACAGTTACGTTCGCCGATGAATTGGCCATTACTGAAAAATCTTGCGGCAACTAACTGGATCTTTATTAGGCTCATTTATTTACGTTCTTGTCTATAGAGGTTATGTTCCGATTCTTGTAAGCGAAGAAATCTTACTTTGTCCCGATTGGTCAATCTGTGGCTGCGGTCGGGAGGACGCTAGAAATGCTTCGAAGCAATGGGCATCGGCCCCCACTCCTTAAATAAAGGCAAACGCTCGGTCTAGATATACTATGTCTATGGGTCAATCAAACGCTTCGAAGCATTTCTAGCGTCTTCCGGACCGCAGCCTGTAACTTGTAGATAAAGGTAGCTTTCCAGTAAGGAAGAGATAGACATAATATCACGCAATTGGCTATTAAATAGAGAATTTTTAAAGACTCTAAAATTTTTCTATTTGACAGCTAATCATATGATTTTATGTTTATGTTTTTTTCTTGCTGAAAACCCCCAACACACTCGATGTTGAACATATTGGAGGCTTTCCAGCAAGAAACATACATAAACCAACATCATATGATTAGCTACCAAATATAAAAATTTTAGAATGTTAAAAATTCTCTATTTAATAGCCAATTGCATAATATTGGGCGCGTTCAGGGAGTCGATTGTGTATCTTTGAAACGAAGTGAAAATTACAAAAGTGAACAGATTTACTAGATTTCGACGAATGAAATCGTAGACGCTATAAAATAATCGTATGAATTAAATAATTCGTATAATTATCTTCGATGCAGTCAAACAGCCAGCAATGTCCGGGTCCACCGGACCCACTTGACGGACACAAAAATTTATCTAGAACTGACAGTCCGCCAACAGAAAATAGAGGTGAAGGAAAACCAAGCATTCTTATCATTTCAGTTGAAACTTTGCTAATTTTAACCGTCGGTTAAAATCTTTAATCTTCAATCTTCAATTTTCAATGCGTAGTCTGATACGGGCTTAACCGAGCTTGGTGAAATTGGCCCTTAGCCTTATGACTTAGGGCCAATATATTGGCCGTAAGGGCCAATTTCACCAAGTCCGGTTAAATTAAAAGACGGTTAAAATTAGCAGGGTTCCAACTGAAATTATATGAATGCTTGGTTTTCCTTCACCTCTATTTTCTGTTGGCCACCCTGCTAATTTTAACCGTCGGTTAATCTAACCGGACTTGGGCCGGTATTCATAGTCAGTTCTTATATTTAAGACCGTCTTAGGGCCAATTTCATAAGTGCCGATCTACAATAGGTGGTTTAAGCCCTAAGCCTTAAGAAATTGACTAATCACAGTCGAGTATTCTCCTCATACTTGATTGTGATTGGTCATTTTCTTAAGTGCCGATCTACAATAGGTGGTTTAAGCCTTAAGCCTTAGTGCCGGTCTACAATAGGTGATTTAAGCCCTAAGCCTTAAGAAATTGACTAATCACAGCTAGGATCGATGTAATTTTTCTCTTAAAACAAAGGCTAAATCTTAAATCACCTATTGTAGACCGGCACTAAGCGAGTTGGCCAACTCCCATCTTTTAAAGCTTAGAGCTTGAGGCTAGGATCGATGTAATTTTTCTCTTAAAACAAAGGCTAAATCTTAAATCACCTATTGTAGACCGGCACTAAGCGAGTTGGCCAACTCCCATCTTTTAAAGCTTAGAGCTTGAGGCTAGGATCGATGTAATTTTTCTCTTAAAACAAAGGCTAAATCTTAAATCACCTATTGTAGACCGGCACTAAGCGAGTTGGCCAACTCCCATCTTTTAAAGCTTAGAGCTTGAGGCTAGGATCGATGTAATTTTTCTCTTTTCTTAAAGCTTAGGGCTTAAATCACCTATTGTAGACCGGCACTAAGGCTTAGAGCTTAAATCACCTATTGTAGACCGGCACTAAAGCTTAGGGCTTAAATCACCTATTGTAGACCGGCACTAAGCGAGTTGGCCAACTCCCATCTTTTAAAGCTTAGAGCTTGAGGCTAGGATCGATGTAATTTTTCTCTTAAAACAAAGGCTAAATCTTAAATCACCTATTGTAGACCGGCACTAATAGTACCTCGTCGGTGCCTGTGTGTACACGAGCGTCGTTCTATTTTTGTTCAACTTTTAGTAAATAACAAAGATAGAACGACGCTCGTGTGCATACGGCTGATATTTCCGAACGCAGCCCTCGCCGGTGGTTCAGTGTAACGAGTGTTAATGTTTTCGCTCCTAATAAAGTATTTACAAAGTTTATACAGTGCGATGAAAGAAGAATTGGATATTGCAATGCCGCTAATGTCACCTCTTGTGAAGAAAAATAAACGAGGCCAGGTGAATAATGATGAATAAAAACGATTAATCTGTTTGTAGTATATTGAAGGCTGTAGTTTTAAAGTTTAAAGTATCCCTTTTAGTATGAGTTCACTGCGAGAAAATATGTTGAAATTTAATAAATTGTTTGAATAGTCACAAATGAGGTTATATTGATCTGACATTAACCTGACCTTAACCGACATATGTTTTTATAAAGTAAATATTTACTCGTGACTATTCAAACAAATTTTTATTAAATTTCAACATATTTTTCTCGCATTGTTAAAATTTCAATTTTATAACATATATTTTTCATTTGTGCTTTCAGCTGATCGGCAGGAGTCAGAAACTCATAATTATTAATTTACACAAAAAATTGAAGGAAGACAATCCTAAAATTTTAAATAAAGATGCTGTTACTCATTTGGCAGAACAGACGGGTATTGGTATTACCAGCATAAAAAAAACATTGTTGGAGTATAAGAACACAGGTGCGGTTACATCTCCAAATAAAAAGAAACATCGCCTATCTTTTAAAGAGAAAGTCGATGAATTTGACAAGAACGCTATTCGGAAAAAAGTGCACGAATTTTATATCAATAAAGAATTACCAACATTCAACAAAATTCTGCAAGCTGTAAATGCTGACGAAGATCTTCCAAATTTTAAACGATCGACTTTTCACTTACTGTTAAAGGAACTAAATTTTACGTATACCACCCAATCTCGCAATAGCATCCTGATAGAGAAAGAAGATTTAATTATTTGGAGGAGAAACTACCTGAGGACTATAAAGAGATACCGAGAAGAGGGTCGACAAATTTATTACCTGGACGAGACTTGGGTTAACGCCGATGACGTCATGAATACAGTTTGGATAGATGAAACAATTAAATCCGAGAAGAATGCATTTTTCCTGACTACGGGGCCAGCTAATCCAAGCGAAAAAGGCAAACGACTAATTGTTGTGCATATTGGCAGTGCTGCTGGTTTCATTCCTGGCGGGCTTCTATGTCTCGAAGCAAAGAAACATACGGGGGATTACCACGACGAAATGAACAGCGAGACATTTCACGAATGGTTTAAAAATATTTTACCAATGCTAGACGACAATGCTGTTATTGTCATGGATAATGCTCCGTATCATTCCGTAAAACTGGAAAAACTGCCGAACATTTCTTGGAAAAAGGCCGAAATAATAAAATGGTTAGAAGATAAAGGAAAAGAAGTATCAGAGACTATGGTAAAGGCCGAACTCATGCAAATTGTTGCATTACAAAAAAATAGGTTTGATAAATATGTCATAGATGAAATGGCAAAACAGGACAATAAAACGATTCTCAGATTACCTCCGAATCATTGCGAACTTAATCCGATTGAAATGGTATGGTCAATGGTTAAGACATACGTTAGGAATAATAACAACACTTTTAAAATTCAAGATGTTAAACTATTACTTGAACAAGGTGTTACTCAAGTGACAGCTGAACATTGGAGTAATTTTATTAAGCACGTTAGAGATGAAGAGAAAAAGATGTGGGAAATTGACCATATAGCTGATAGCATGATTGACGGGATACCTCCATTAACAATTAATGTCACAGGCGAAACAGATTCTGAAATGTCTGATAGCGATTATTAATCCTGTATATAATGTCGATCTGTATATAATATTATTATATTTGCGTTTCATGACTTCTATGTAACATATTATTATAATTTTATATCATCTTCGTATATTATTATTATTTATTTTATATTCATATTATTACTTATTTCATACACATATTATTATTATTTCGTTACATATTTATTACTTATTTCGTATTTCATATTCTACTGACTCACCTCAGAAAAAATAGACCTTATTTCGCCTGTACAGGTCCGTCAAAATAAATATATATTTGATATCAACCTCGCTCCACTGCGTATTCAGTTTTCTTTTATATGCACCCCCAAAATCTAAAATCCTTCACAATATGAACGATCCCTAATAAAAATATATTACTATTATGAATTTAATTATCTCGTAAATTAGAAACATTTAGCTGTGTAATTTAAATATATTACGACGGTTTCGATTTTATATCGCATTGAAAAGTCGAAATTATTTCACCCGTTCATTTTTTTAAGTTGAGGTAATAGTCCCGGGAATACGGCCCGAATAAAAAAGTGCTGTATTTACGTATATGGTACCTGGATTCTTTTAATGTATACAAAATATGTATAAAATATTTATATAATATTTCAAAAAATAAATAAGATTCATGTGAATCTGGCCATGTAATTCCGCCGGCTCTAAAATGGATCCAGTTAGCGCCACTGTATTAGCTAGGAAAACTGTCTCAAGAAAAACGGTGGCATGGCCCCTCTCAGGTTTCTCTCTGTTACTAGCTTTGCTAGTGACAGAGAATGGCTGATCGCCATTTATTTATTAAATATTATAATTGTGTATGTGTTGTGTGTATCTATACATATACAGTACTAAAAAGATTAGTCTAATTGTCATCATCGATAGTTAATATTTAACAAAGTGAAGATAATATAACATAATTATTTGATGTATTCGAAGACGAGCTTGCAGTGCTTGATATGAAATAAAATACATCGCAAATTATATTGAATTATAATCAAACAAAACGCTCGATAAAAGACACTGCAAATATTGTATCAATCTTACAATAATTAGTATTGTATATATTTTTGCACTTTTATCATTTTTCTTGACGAGAAGAATGTGGATTTATTTTCTGCTCGCCATGTTTAGCGTATTCGACTTTGCAATGGCTTCCAATAATTTCGATTTTGGAGACACCCTAGCGTTAATCCTGGGATTAACGATCGGGATTATTGGATTTTTCGCTTGCATGGGAGCTTATGCGAGGAGACGAAGCCACTTTGAATCCTTGTAATTTGAATTGCGATCTTTTTAAAGCGTTAATGGTATGTACACAACTTAATATATGTAAAAATATATTTGTGGCTTTTGTATGATAAATATTATGTTAAATCAATTTATGCAAATATATGCGAATTATAAAGTTATAGTACAAAAGAAAGAAAATTTATCTTTATATTACATTTTAAAAACTATAGCATCTATATTACATATGTATGTGATATATTAAAATTAGATTCTAAAATTCTACTCTTTATTTTTTTCTTTCCAAAGAAATGCATTACTTGAACTGCATATTTATCTTATCATGCTTTATACTAATTTATTACATTTTTCATAACAAGATAATTCTTTGTTTTTATTCATGTAAAATGTAGTACTTTTAAGATAAGGATTTGAAAAAAACGTATTTGTTTTAATTTGTTGTAGACACACAAATAAGACTATCCTATTATATAATTATGGAATAAAGGAAATCTGATCTGTAAGAAATATATGATAAATAAAAAGAGCATTTTGAGATATTCTGTATCATAAAGGATAGTTTTCAGAGAGATTCTTAGAAAATGTTTGTTAAAATATTCTATAACAATTTTACAAAACTTGAGTATAATACATTGAGTATAATATATTGTGTATATTTTTGTTGTAATAAAGAATATAAATGATAAATTGTTTTTTTTATTTAGATGATATTGCATGTAAGAAGATGGTAATCTATACTGCATATCAATTTATTTATTTCACTTCAATAAATTTACAATTGTTGCCAGTGATTTTAACACACACATTTAATGTCTTTTAATATTAGCCATTAGTAAAATTCTTGAATGTTTCACAATATTGTATTAAACACAAAAAGAAATATGAATAAATGATCAAAACTTTTGTTTCGATAAAAATAGTAATACTTTTAAATAGATCTAATTTTAAAAAAATTAATGGATTTTTTCAATGTGCATTTAATTGCATAATTAATGTATAATTATTGTTTATTCCATGTTATATTTTTTGTAATATTTCTTTATGCTTATGGAATTATTATTCACATCATATATATTCTTAGTTTAAGATCTTATATTTTTTTCATTGCAATTAGAATTAGTGAAATGCCTGAAAAACTAAACTCTTAATTTAACAGATAATATAATGGAGCGTTATTATAAATATGTTATGCAAATACACATTTTGATATACATTTTGAGTTTCTATAAGAATGGAATATATACTACAACTAGTTTTTTTCTCTTTCACTTTTAAATATATATATTTTTTTTCTTTCAAATACTGGGCAAAGATATTCTCAATCTATTTTTTTCCTGAATAGATACAATTAATAATTTGATATAATAATATATAACGAAAAAAAGTATTAACTTTCTCATATAAAATTAAATGTATAGTTTTTAAATGAAATTTCACATTTACCTTGAAATTATTAACTATTATTTCTCATTTTACACCTAATCAGTCTTTAAGCCTTTCCACAAGAATTCTTTGTTTGATGTGCTTTCAAAGATTTCCAAAATATTTGATTGTTTCACATCTTAATATGTAAAAAACAATCGCCACATTTATTTTTTATGGAGACTTTGAGAAATAAAAAATTTATTAATGACACAAAGTTAATTTTAGGATTATTTACATGCAAAATAATTATATAACTATACAATGTTTTTAAAAATACTTGCATATTTTACATATTTTGAAAATTTGAAACCAAATTAAAATTCATAGAGATTATATACATACAAAAAATACATGTGCTACATCTATATGTCATATATATTTTTTTATTGATGAAATCAATGGCGTAACTTTATTTGATTGTGTATCCAATATTTCACTTTTTTTTTATATCTGCAATATTTACAAATAAGTGAAAATTTATTTCTGCTTTGTTATTTGTGATGTGTATGTAAATGTTACTAACAATTATTTGCCCTCAAATCAATGTAAAACATGTCAGCTGTATATACAAATTGGAGAATATAAAAAATTATTAGTTATTTCTTGTTTGTTTCACTCTTAAAAACAGAGTATCCAAAAATGAATATGCCACAACAGTTTAATTAAATTTTTTCAAGTTCAATTTCTGCAAGAATATTGCCACCATGATAATAAACGAATTTAATATAAAGTCTAGAGAATTTTGTTGCATTATTTAATACTTTCTTTGGCGAAATAATAAATTTTACATATAAAAAGCGCATAAATTTTTTACATGTCCATGTATATATATACATGGAGAAAATCGTAAAACATTTTTTGAAAATTTTTTAAAAGTTCTTTAAATATAAAGCTTTGTTTATTAACTACTTACTCTCCGTTTTTTATAGATGGCAACAAGGTTTGACATGATAAGTAGTTGTTATCAAATTACACGATTGAGATTTCTAATGCGACATTGACATTCAAAAAGAAGATATATATATATATATATATAATATATATATATATATATATATATATGTATGTATATATACATATACATATATATATATATATATAGCCCTTTATGCCATGACAAAGTGGGTTAGCAAAGAAATCTCGCAGTAACTATGGATCCAGTTGAAACTATATCTATTAAACTTATACACTATATGTAATGATAACAGTTAGACAACTATATATTTGTCCTCTGATCATTGTATAAGAAAATAATCAAGTCTCAAGTCACAGTGTAATACAATAAACTATTGCAATTTCTATAAAAGAACAGACATTAACATAACATTGTGATATAAAAGCACCAAAAGCCTTAATATACTTAAAACAAATTTAATCTCTGCGCATAATTATCAAATTTTTTGGGATAACCGCGAATTGTGTATTGGAATAATTTAATGAAGCATTTCTCTCTTTGAATGATGATTACAGCGATAATATTAATAACCAATTATATATCGCGTGTGTAGTTTTGAATATTATGTATATAAAAAAAATCTATAAATGATTTAAAAAACGGAGATGATTATGAATTGTGTTGTTAATTATATATATATTCAATTGTCATTTAAAATTTTAATTAAATATTCACTGCCAGAAATGGCATCTCATTAAGATTATCAAGAACTAAAAAGATAGGAAGTTTTAATACATTACTCTCGAATATGTTGACAGTAATGTATTGCTCAGATCGATTAGAAAGGGTAATGCTCTCAAATTGTGTCAATATTTGTCAACACCAAAATGGCATCAGAAATTCTCAAAATTACACTATATTTACGTGTGTCAAAATGAACAATGGTAGTTAAAACGATTACTACCGGTTTTAAAAGAAGACATAATCATCAATAGTAAACGAGATATATATATATGGGTTTGCTAACTAGTAACACATGACTTTTCTTCTTTAATTGAAATAGGCAAAATCGCTAGAAATACATTAAAGCATAACAGTGACTATATTACTCATATTTCTCTCTCTGTCTCTAATTACTCCTGATACATACATATTTGCACAATCATATGCATACATACAGAGACATTCGCACTATACATTCATCACACATACGTACATACATTCAATCTCTTTTTCTCTTCCTGTCCCTTTCATTCTCTATCTTTCCATCCACTTTTGCTCTTTGTCCTTCTCACTTCAGCTTACTCACTCAATCTCTATCCGCTTGTTTCTGGACACATTCAAGCATACAATAACAGTTATACATATATATCGCGAGCAGAATGGCCATGTGCCATTTCGATCGTAAGACTAGCGGAGGCCTGTACTAATGAGCTGTGCTACTAAAGGAATCGAGCGATAGAATCCTTTAGAGGTCTCAGTGAAGGAAGATTTCTCTTTTCTTTCTCCTTTTTTCTTTAACGCATCTCGAAGCACAGTACATGTAGAGGCCTCTATCTCAAGTTCCTGCGTTACATTCGGAAAATTTTAGATATCGCTTCCCTGACGCAATATTTTCCCGCATGATTTCTGCGCGATTTCCGCTGCGAGGCACATATCAAAGTAATATCATGCACACGCTCAGATATATAGCGAGAATATTTGATATCTTGTTTAATATACGCAAGAACGTCGTACACATCGAAAAACATTATATATGTTTCCACTCACGCTTTTTTTTCTTTTTTCTTTTTTTTTTTAATCCGTCTTCACACTTTCGTAGTAATGTCTAGCAACGCGAGGCGCGCGCATTTATTTCACAGCAAATTATATATTTGAGTTACATTCGCGATGAAAATACGAAACCTCGCACTAAAGACAATATCGAACGCATCAAACTAAGAATGAGCACAGATCGACCGGAAAAAATATAGAAGCGTATGAGCAGAGTATCGCATTATTGATCCAAGGAAGGAACCGTCGAATTTTCGACAGTGGTCGAGTAATGCGGCTCCGCCGTTGGAGGCGTATCATTATCGCGCGAAGAACTTGCTACGTGAGGCGCGGCGGGAGTCGCCGGCTGAGATGGAGTCATCCCGGCAGACGGCGCGTATATCAGCCGATATCCAGTTGGCAAGAAGAAACCGCCGTGGGGTGTATAGCTGAAGGCTTGGAAATTCGGTAACGACTGCTGGCCTTCGTGATACTGGATATAAGTCGTGCCCGTTGAATTAGATATCGATAAAGGCGCGAGTCCAGTTGTCGACGAAATATTCGCTCCCTCTGACAATATAGGAGTGAATTGGTACTGCGTCGAATTGCCAACTGCCGTGTTATGCATCGAATCGATTCCTTCGGTTAAATCATTTGAACAGTTATTACTCTGCTGGGAGACTACACTTTGCATATTTTCGGAAGGCACTACTGGAATTGGGATAACATAAGCATGCGGTATTCCAGCCGATGCCTGCTGCTGTGGTTGAAGCTGCAGTGGAGTCTGCTTCAATTTTTGCATGGCTAACCGTAGAGTCTCCTCTGTATCCGGATAGTTGTTCGGTCCTTTCTGCAATGGAGTCTGCGGTGCCGTGCTGAACATGAAATAGTCTTCCGTCCCTGGAATTCTAGATCCTATTAAATAATAAAAACTGTGATACTTCATTCTTACTAGATATATAATATTATTATGTATGAGATATATATATATAT
>NW_021848923.1:290990-292191 GCF_003651465.1 Formica exsecta | reverse complement strand
TATATATATATATCTTATGTATGTAATTCATTATATGTATAATGTAATGTAAAATTAAGATTACCATTACTGACCAGAGATATTTGTCGCAACGGTGTGATACAGTAATGGGTGATGCTGATGTTGATGGAGCGCGCTTGCTTGTTGTTGTTGTTGAATAAGCAATTGTAGCTGATGCTGTTGGAAACGTTCCAACTCCTCCCTATGTCTTCTCTGCAATGTTTCCAATTCCAAAGTTTGCCTATGTATAACAATATTGTTTTACATTGTGAAAGATGGACAACTTATGAATAAATCTCTGTAATTTAGTTTCCATTTGATATGTTCCAAATATAATTTTTGACTAGTGTACCAAAGGCAAAGTTCATGTTTCTTTAAACATCAAGTTTTAATTAATTTTACCTTTTTATAAGCAATTGGTATTCTTCACTCGGTGTAAGAATCACAAATCTTTCTTCTTTTTCAGGCTATAAAATAAGATAATATGTCAGTGATATTTCTACTAAAATTATTGAGCAAGAAACCACTCTACTGATTTTTATAATATATCTTGATTTGTCACAATAGTAAAATTATATGAAACTTACTTCAATATTTAAAATATTGGTACCATGAGCTGCTTGTACAGTTGGCGGAACAGAATTCTCTCGGCTATGAGGTACTTGCACAGGTACACCTGTAATTAGTAAATACATGTCGTATATGTGTTATATAAGTATTGTGTAAATTTTTTTACATTTGTGTAAGAAATGTTTTAATATAATGAATTTATAATCAGCTTTTTTTTATTTATAAGAAATCTCTTACCATGCAGATCATCTGTCTGATAAGAAGGAGGAACAGTTTGCCGTTCTGAAGTTTTTAATTCTTCCATTTGCTGCAATTGAGTTCTTGCAATATCAGTAGTTTGTTGATTAATAATAACATTACTATGAGCAGGTGGACCTGCAACTTTGGAAACCATGAATCTCGATACTTTTCGAATAGGTTGAGCAGGATTTGCCTTCTGCAAAATTTATATTCCAACATTATTAAATATATATATATATATATATATATATATATATATATATATATATATATATATATATATATATATATATATATATATATATATATATATATATATATATATATATATATATATATATATATATATATATATATATATATATATATATATATATATATATATATATAT
>NW_021848923.1:273669-290082 GCF_003651465.1 Formica exsecta | reverse complement strand
AAACTAAATATCATATAAAATAATATTTCGTAATATGTCATAACTTTATTTCTTTATTACATTTCAAAAAAACACAAAAATTGTGACAGCAACTTTGTTCAAATATTGATTAAGTGATTGTAAATACATTGAATACTCATAAGTCAAAAAAAAATTATCGACTTAGAAAAGAAAATTAGATATAATAAATCCGAGAGAGATTATTTCATATTTACATATGAAAATATGATTAATAACATATTCCTGTTCCATATTATATATAAATAATAGTTATGAAAAAACTGACAGAATAAATTATAAGAAAAAAATTACAAGATAATGGAAATTACCTCGTTAGTACTGTCTTGGAGTTCTGCTTGAATTGGAGTATTGGTACCAGATCGCGGTGTTACAACGTTAGGAGCGACAGTGGTCATAGGTACGCAAGTTGACACTAGCGGAGCAGTCGTTAATAAATTTTGCGCGAGTTGTTGCTGCGTTTGTATAGATATAGGCGGCGTTAACGGTTGTGTCGGAGCTGCCGCGAAAACCGAGCCTCTGTGATGAATCTTTGCCAATTCTTGCTCTAATTCCTGCAAACGGGATCCAGGTCTTTGAGCTCGTACCTTTACATTCTCTTTGCTTGGACTCATAGTTTCGGTTGTGGCGGGAGCTACTCCCGGTGTTGGACTATCGAGAGAACATTCCACATTCTAAAAACAGATTTTATATAAAATCTTTTAAAATCTTTTAATATTCTATAAAGTACTCACAGTTTGAGAAAATGTGCCAGAACTTTCTTGAGTTATAACAGAGCCTTCAATGGTAGCATCACTGACTTGCGTATCAGTAAGAATAGTAGAGGAATGTATCGTTGTCTGAGGAGATAACGGACATGTGGCAGCATTCGTCGACGAGACTGGCATACCAATATTATACAGTTTCTGCTGCAAGGAATGCATGTACGTATCGTGTCCTCCAGCTATTTGGTGATTATGAGGCGTAGCAGGATAACTTATAGGTGGTGTACCGACATTTAACGCTTCCGATGGCTGACTAGTCAATTGTACGAGTTTTTGATGCAAGTCGGCTATAGTTTGCGGTCCTGTACTGCTTCCGATGCTTCCGACACTGCTTATATCCGACACTTTGTCCAACGAATTCTGTTGACTGAGTTTGCGATGCTGCTGCTGCTGCTGTTGTTGTTGTTGTTGAAGCTGTTGCTGATATGGCTGCGACAATTGTTGTTGTAGAATCGATGTAGAATCAATGGATTCAACAAGAGTATGCTCGGGCGTCACGTCGTGACTCGAATTTTCATTCTCGGATGTAAGCAATTGACAATCAGAACTAGTACGACGTATACTGAAATAATAAATTAAAACTTAATAAAGAAACACATTTGTGTTTTTCTATTTTTGTCTGTTAAAATGAATGAAAATAATAAATTGCGCACCAATTTAAATTTGAAGATTCCAAATTCTCAGGCTCCAAAAGTTTTGTTGGCTGCTGGTCCGGAAGCTTTAAATGTAAGTGCGATTGATCTAATACAATGGAAGATTCGTTATGCTGGTCTTGCATAGTTTGTTGTTGCACTTGGGATTGCATCGGGATTTGTTGCAACTGGAATTGATTTTGGAACGGTTGATTCGGTTGTATATGTCGCAATATCGGCTGCTGCTGTTGTGGAGGATTAATTTGATTAGTTGAAATAAACCACTTTCCTTGAGCGGTTGATTGCCCTGTTACAAAATTTGATTGCATCATTTGCGATTGCAAGTCAATCTGTTGCGGGATTGTTAACGGAATCGAATGCAGCGTTGGTTGTGTTTGATTTTGATGAAGCAACTGCTGATTTGGAAACGTTTGTTGAAAGTTTTGCTGTCCCTGATATCCTTGATGCATAATTTGTCCTTGATAATTATGTTGAACGGGCGGTTGAATCTGTAGCTGGCTCACTTCCGGTTGTATAGGTTGAAAATACTGCTCGGATTGTACGGGTTTATAGTCGACTAATGTAGGGGCAGCAACAACAGCAGGATTAGGCACGGCGGTTGTTTCGTGACTGCTGGTTAAAGGATGAGGAGTGGCGGATTTGGATTTCGGATTTGAAAGTATGTTCGCCAAATTTTGCGCAAGATCTGGAAGTGTCGAGGATACTTCTTTTGTCTTAACCGCGACCTTGGACGTAGAAACATCCGTAACGACCGGGTGTACGGGAAGAGGTACCGGCATAGATTGCGGAATTGCAGTACCCAGAGCACTGTGTTGCACATTCTGATGAGTGGTTTGAACCGTTTGTTGAGCAGCTTCTACACTACCGCTTTGCTGTATCGGCATTACATTTGACATATCTTGTGGAGCAACCTGCACATGTTGCATATGCGCTGTTGCAGGCATATTAGCTGCAGTTACAACAGCTTGTCTCTTTTCTTCAGGTATACTAGACGGTTCTGAAATTTGAGAATCCATAGACACATTGGATGCAATAGATATATTCGATACCCTACGATTTCGATCGTCAATATTCGGTTGCATCGACTGCATGTGTCCCGACAATATCACATATTGCTGCGTCGGCGGTTGTACTTGCTGCGGGACGAATTGTTGCACTGTTGAAGCACGCTGAGTTTGTTGTATGTGGCCTTGATGTTCCGCCTGCATATGCGGTTGTAGTACGTTCTGTTGTATAGGAATTTGTTGCTGTGGCTGCTGTTGCATTACCACGGCAGGAGATTGTATCATCGTCTGATTCGGATACTGTGCCTGTGTTTGAGCTATTCCGTTCGTATGAAGTGGCTGGAGAGGCTGCATTTCCTTCTGTGAATTCACAAAATGCTGAACGTTAGTTTGAGGTATTTGCTGAGATGTTTGTTGTGAGGTGATTGTAGCTCCTTGTACAATTATGGTATGCTGCTTCGACTGATTGATAGTCGTAGTTTGTTGCATGTGTCCCGTTACTTGCTGCACAGTTTGTACTTGGATAATACTTTGTTGCAGTCCAATCGGCTGTTGTCCCGGCTGTGAGATCTGTTGAACGCTATCCGTTTGTTCCACGTTTGTATACGGAACTCCTTGAACAACTATATTCTCATTATTGCTAGCTTGTTCATGCAGATTCGTGCTCTGAATCTCTGACACATTCGCTTCTACGTGTTCTTCATTTTTTAATACAGGTTCCGCAGCAGACACAATTGATTGGTTTATCGACTGCGATGTACGACTTGCGCCTTCATTGATGACAGAAGATTCCTCTTCGGCCGCGATATTTTTTTGTTCAACTACAGGACTAACTAAGAAGCGAGATACTTTACGTGCCGGTGCGGTTGGCACCGTCAAGGTAGATATTTCTGCAACTATGTCGGATGCATTTGTTTCTTTAGTCGTTCCAGATTCTTTTATATCCACTATATCTTGCTGTTCTTGAGATTCTTTTGACACTTCACTCACTACGTGACCTGTACTCATCATTGTATCCTGCTGGATTTGCATCTGAGCAGGTATCGTGGAACTTTGATAAGATTTAAAAGCAGAGTTATTAGCATCATTTTGAATATTATGATGAGCTTCCACTACTGTTTCTGCGGACGTTCCAGAAACGACAGTTTCTTGGTTATCCGTTGGATCACTCGGTATATTCGTAGGAGTCAAGGTATCGGTGTTTTGCGTAGATGTAGATGATCTCCTGGAAGCCTCCGCCGACGTATTTTCAGCGCCTGTTTGACTGTCGGGTGTTTGAGCGATTTGTTGCTTCTCCAAATTAGTATTGGCAATATGAGAAATGATCTGATCGATCGGCAATAGTTTTGTTGGGGTAGAAGTATTTGAAGTTTCGTCTCTCTGAAATGAATAAAATATTCATTATTTCACTCATAAAATAGTTATTAGTAACTTATAATAAATGGCAAAAGAACACAATGATGAATACTTCTATAATAAAAATAATATTGATAGTAATTGTGCATTACAAATTCTGAAATATATATTCTACATTAATAATATATAATTTTCAGCATATTTTAAGAATTATATGTAAATTTGTGTCTTGTAAAAAATCGTTCAATTTAAAAATGCCTACAAGGAGAAGCAATTTTTGAAGAGAAGCAATTTAAGGAGAAGCAATTTAAAAAGAGATTTTATGAAAGCATTCCTTACTCTTTATATTTATTAAAGTAGGAAATAATTTATTAAAGTATTAAATAAGTAATCATTTTGGTAGACCATGTAATTTGTAATGCTAATAAACCTTGAAAATATATGATGCACAATATGTATATGAAAAAATGTTTATATGTATAAAAAAAAAATGAATATTTTGTTGCAATATAATTAAGGGGAGTTTCTACTTTGTTAGCATTGAAAAATAGGCAATTTTTCGAAATTTTTAGAAAAGAAACTAATAAAGATAGAATGATAAATTTTGGTATCCACAAAAATATATCTTTATTGAATACAAAAAAAAATCGCCATGGTATTTGGAGCTGTCGGGGGGCCGAGGGGGCGGATCAAGCAGCCCGATGAGATAAATGACGGTGGAACTTCCAGAGCCTTCAAAAATTATCTGAAACAAAAAAATCGACCAGTTTTATAATCCGTAGATGTTTGCGCATAAAGTAGACTAGAATAAAAAAAATATAAAAAATTTTGAGTGAGTTCTGGTTACTAAAAAAAAGAAAAATCTTTCCAAAAAAAAAAAATGACTGCCTTTGAATAATCATAACTCACTCAAAACTTTTTATATGTTTTTTATTCTAGTCTATTTTATGCGCAAACATCTACAGATTATAAAACTGATCGATTCTTTTATTTCAGATAATTTTTGGAGGCTCTGGAAGTTCCACCGTTATTTATCTCACCGGCTGCTTGATCCGGCCTCCCGACAGCTCCAAATACCATGGCGATTCTTTTTTGTATTCAATAAAGATATATTTTTGGGGATACCAAAGTTTATCATTCTATCTTTATTAGTTTCTTTCCTAAAAATTTCGAAAAATTGCCTATTTTTCAATGCTAACAAAGTAGAAACTCCTCTTAAAATGGTTCTAATTAATTTTTTTTTATAGAACAGCATACATTATACATTTACAATATACATTTCCATAAAATAAAAATATGTAGAAATTTGATGTGTAAATCGGTGCATAATTCAATAAATATACAAAATAATTCTTGATATATATATACATACATACACGCGCGCACACACGTTTTTACATACACACACACACTCAATGCTATAATATGACATAAGATAATCTGCAAAAAAAGAGACATAGAGATATTATGATAAATGTATAGATATTTCTAAAAAAATTCTGAGAATTTCAAAAATTTCTCTCTTGAAATCACAAACTCAAAATACAGAAATCAATCTCTTGATTTCTTCAAAATCATGCAATCAATACAATCGTTTTTTCCTATGTTACAAAATTTGATTGCCAGAGAAATAAAAGTTTTCTTTTGAAATCTCAAAGCTTTCTTAGATTTACACATATATAATATAAACCTATAACAAAACAAAATTATAATTATAATAATATAAATTTGGGCAAATCTGGGCAAGTGTAACAAAAACGAGTCGCGCAAGCGTCCACGATTGTATAATTCTGAAATATACAGGAGAAACGGGAGAAGGAACGGTAGGATCGATGAACTCACCGAACGGTGTCTACGGTGGATTTTGTACGACGATCGGTGGCTGCTTTGACGTGTTAGCGAGCCATGTCTCACCTGCTGCGTCCAAAACCATATATACCAATTATACATATATATTCTTGACTTTATGTTTAAAATATACATGTGTTCAACATAAAGCCTCCTATGCTATCTGTTATCTTGGATCATTGTTTGATTTTGAGTAAAAAAATATAAATTGGTTTATTTGGGGAAAAGAGTAATAAGAATAATTGCACTATATACAGTACATTATATCACACGCACATCTATATGTGCATTTAAATAACATATGAAAACTTTATATGCATAAAAGAATGCCTAGAGAGCAAAATAAAAATATTAATCACAGAATTCTCCACATGATAAGATGCAAATGCTTTTTACATCATATACAATGCATCTTTATTGACAAATTTATTAATATTTATTAGTTTATTATTTAATAGCTAGAAAAATTATACCTTAGCTGTATCGAGACTGTGGTCGCGATCCCGAGGACGTCGACTTGTAACTGGACTTCCACCGGCAGATTGATCAGGTGGACCATGTGCTACCAAAGGTAGGGTACGTGTAGGATCCAAACGTAATTGTTTGACAATGTCTTCGATTAATTCTATAAATGTCTCACATTGCGATTGTGGCAATAGATTTTCCGCAACCTGATTAGAGAAAAAAGAAAGATATGAGATAAAATATATATAAAGAATATACAAAGTAAATAAAATGCCAAAAAATATATGTTCTTACCAAATTATTAGCAATATCTGTAGGTACCATATCGTCTCGATCAAATTTAAAAGTAACAGTTTTTTGTTTACTCGTATCTAATTGGCATTCGACGGTCATCGATTGTCCCTCGCTACTACTGACAGACAAGACTGTTAATTTAATGCCTGGCTTTTTACGCTTAGTTCCTGAACGTTTCACCCGGTTCCTCTCAGAAACGGTAACGCTTTCAGAATTTTCCGGTGTAGCTCTGAAAAATAAAATAGTCGATTAAATTTACTACTTTTCGTTTCTTGCTCGTTTGTATTTTATCTCTTATATTTCGTCTCACCCATCATTAAATGCTACAAATTGCTGTGCGACATTCGTTGCAACTGGAGCAGCTGTTGTAACAATTTGATCTTGTAGATTAGTTGATGCATCTGGTGGCAAAGATTGTATTGAATCCATTGTGTCTTGTTTTACCAATGAAGACCTGTCAGTCGCATTGGGGCATTGATCCGTATTCGAAAGAAACAGCTGATGTTGCTGCAGATTTGCTGTAGATGATGGTGCCGAAACATTTGCGACGTTGGGCGTTATCGAGATAGAATTGGGCATGACGTTCGTATTTTGCGAATATTGCATTTGTACGAGGATATTTTGCTGAGACTGGGGTTGATGGCCGGTGTTGCCAAGTAAAGGAGGCGCACTTTGCATATTGGGAATCGTCGAAGTCGGTACATTTGGCATATGAGTCACAGCTGAAGAGCTATTGACGTTTATGCCTGATGGTATAGATGCCTGAACCTGTCCCGCCGATTGCATATATTGCGACTGCGACGATGCTGCGGGCATTGCAGCCGCGTGAGAATAAATCTGCGTTGCCGTTTGAGTGGACGATAAAATCTCGACGTGGCCAGAAGGATTAGTAGATGTGGTATATGTGTGAAATATTTGTTGCGGCATGGTTTGCTGATACAAAGAGCCCGCTGATACGTATCCCGTAGCAGTGCCGGTAGCGTTCTGCTGATAGTATTGCTGATTCTGAACGGGCTGTGAACCAACGGAATGTTGATGCAGTTGTTGAACATGCTGGATTTGCGGTTGCGTCGCGTACTGCTGTTGTTGCGCATGTTGCGATTGAAGTTGTTGATGCATGTGTTGCTGTTGTGACAACATTTGTATTTGGGGTTGCATTTGTTGCTGCATCTGATGAGGGATCTGTTGTGGAACACTCATTTGATTCAATTGTATATATTGCTGTTGTTGGTGCACATGCTGCTGCTGCTGCTGTTGCTGCTGTATTTGCTGCTGCTGCTGTTGTATTTGCTGCTGCTGCTGTTGCTGCTGTATTTGCTGCTGCTGTATTTGCTGCTGCTGTTGCATTTGCTGCGGTACCTGAGGAAATTGAGGTTGGCCCTGAACGTTTTGTGGAGTAGAGCATTGTGAAGAATTTGTATTCAAACTCTGTGGAACATGCTGAGCATACGGCTGCTGTTGTTGATATTGCTGTTGCATTTGCTGCTGATATTGCATTTGCTGTGCTTGTTGAGGTTGCACAACTGACGTTTGCTGTTGTATTATCGGTTGCTGTTGGACTAACTGAACCTGCTGTGGTTGTAAATTATGTTGTTGAGTTTGTTGAGCAGTCGATTGCAATTGCTGCTGTTGAATGGGCATTTGAGTTTGTTGTAATTGCATCGGGACTTGATTTTGCATTTGCATACCGATATTAGATTGAATCTGTTGCTGTTGTTGTTGCTGCTGCAATTGCATTTGTTGAAGTAACAATTGTTGTTGTAATAAATTTTCAGAGTTTGCAGCAGCATTAGTTGCAATATCTGTGGCTGTGGCGGTTTCCCTATCCAGGCGTTCCTTCTCCTCTTTGGCTTTACGTTCCTCCCTTTCTCTCAACAGGGTTGTAATCTGCGACTTTAACATCTTGGCTACCGCTTTAGCGTCTTCTTCCAATATGAGACTGGATTTCGCCATTTCTAACGCTACCTCTTCCGCATTATCAGCCTGTATATCAAAGTCAAATTGTATTGCCTCATTCTCTTTATGCTTGTTACTGCGTTTCTTAGGATCCAGCACGCGCAATCTAAATTCGACACGCGACAATTCAGTATCCGCAACCGCTGAATCTCGCGATACCATTTCCAATTTCAATCCGACATCATCGGCAAAGAATTCGTGATTCAGTAAGTCCTTAACGAGCGGTCGTTCCTCTTTCTTCAGACGTATGCACATTTCTATAATATCGCGTACTTCTGGATTTTCAACTTTATCATAACTCTGTGGTTTCACACCCTGTATAATAAAAGTAAAAATTGTGTGTATGTGTTTGTTATAATATAAATAAAAATTATTATTCAAGATGTGTGTTATATCAATCCTTTTTTGCGCACTACATTTATATTTAGGATTTAAAAACATAAACTTTATCTTTCCAACACACACGCTCAAATATTATTATTACAAATTACTGAAAGTGTTTTGAAACTGCCATGACCAATTAACACACTAAAAAGTAACAACAAACACATACAGATATACACTTACCGATACTACGCGTTTGTATATTTGTGCTGGTCCTGTACACTCAGAATACGGATATTCGCTAGTAGCCATTTCAAGCATACACATTCCAAAGGCGTAAACATCAACCGACTCGTCGTAATGTTCCTCGTACATTTCAGGTGCCATAAATTCCGGCGTACCGATAACGCTCTTTGCAAAACTGCGATTCTTTAATGTCGCAAGACCTAGATCACCAATTTTTACACTTCCCGTTGTACCGGTGATAAAAATATTATCGCACTTTAAATCACGGTGGATAATGGGCGGTGATCTAGAATGAAGAAAACTGAGACCCTTTAAGATTTGCCGACACCAAGATTTTACTACTTTGGGATTGATTTTTTTAAACCTCCTCAGATACCTGTTAAATACGTCAATTAAATACAAAATCAGTTTAAAAATATATTTTACAATAATGCTTTATAAATTAACACTACAAAAACTTACGTTTTCAATGTTCCTGATGTCATAAGTTCAGTGACTAGTACAATATATTTTCTACGAGTAAGTGTAACTTCCCAATAGTCATAAAATCTTACAATGTTTGGATGTTGTAATCCCTTTAGCATTTCAGCTTCTTCTCTAAATCGCAATCTTTCTGTTTTATTCAATTTTTTTTCCTATAAAAAAAATAGAAAATAAATATTCTCTCTCTTAATATTATATGCAATATATAATTTTCTATTATAAATAACGTACATATGTTTGATTTTTAAAATTAATAGCAAGTCAAGTAAAATAATGTAATATATAGTTATTTATCTCTATGTAATATATATTATCGCACTGACCTGCAATTCGCACCAAGCTACAGCTACACCCGTTTGGGTGTCCAACCCACGATAAACAGTCTTGAAACTGCCACGACCGATTTCCTCTTCAAATTTCAAGAATCTTCCATCGGGCGAAATACCTACAGCCTTCTCCTCGTCGTCGTCGTCTTCCACAGTTTGCACTTTCACTTTCATTAATAAATTTTGCACCTCCTCCATCGCCATTGTCTTTTGCGATAATTTCTCATCTGCTTTAAAGTTTTCATCGAGCAATGGACCGATAAAGCCCTCCACTGTTTCCTCTTGGGTAACTATATCCTTCTCAGGCTGCTGTCTCATCTTTGCTTTCTCGTCTCGTAAATCTGTATTCTGCGTTTCTTCCATCTCTTCTGTGTCTAACGGCGGAACTTTGCCCAATTTACTTAACGATTCGTGAAGCGCCTGTGTCGCTACTATATCGCTGATACTGGTGCCGTCGTCATCGTATATCGTCACTCGTTCCTCCTCTTCTACCTTCTCTACATCCGCCGTCTTGTTATCCGCTTCTGTTATCTCTTCCAGTACCTTTGACGTTACAAATCTCGAACTCTTAATTATTTCCTCGTTTAAACCCGCATTATCCTTCATCTCTTCCTTATCGCTGTTTACAGTCTTCGAAGCGTCTGTGATTTCTTTATCTATACCATCATCGCCGCTATCCGTATACTCGATAGATTTTCTATTTTTCTTACGTTTATCCTTGCTATTACTATCTGTGGAATTCATCTCTGTCTCCATTGATATCGTAGTATCATCTAATTCCTTTTCTACATTTACCGTTTCGATATCTTTACTAGTATGATGTTCAATCATTTTCTCTCTAGAATTTGTATTTTTATGCTTCGAAACTTTTTGATCACTAATACTATTAAATTTAGTACTACTGGCGGAGTTCGACAATTTTTGCTTATTATTTGTAATACTTTCCTGATTAATTCCATGTGACTTAGGTACCATAGATGATTTTACTGGTGTAGCATCTTCTTGTTCAAACTTATTTAAAATCATGTGTTGTGCATCTGCAACATTTTCTGATAGATTGTTACATTCTGTGAGAACATTATTATGTCTCACGTTTGCTTCTTCATTTTTGCTGATATTTGTCGCCTTCACTTTACTAATTGGTGTAGAAGGTGTAGAACTAGATCCTGTACATATAATTGAATAAGATTGTAACAGATCTCTCATATCTTATGCCTCACATGTGATTTTATTTTATATAAGTTTTAAACTGTGAAAATTTTTTTACCTTGTGCCGCATTTTCAATTGCTGCAATTGCTTCTTCAGCATCACTAAAACTACGATCATTTTCATGATCTAAGGATAATGAATTCACGCTTTGGGCAGATGATCTATCAGATAGATGTAGAGCAGATAGCACTTTCTTTTTGGAAGATGGCGAATTAGTTGCAAGACCGTTACTAGTTATAGATAAAGAATCAGCATTCTGTTCATGTCTCTGTGTTCGTATTTGCTTTTTGGAGATGCTAGTGGAACGATTTACATTTGATAATACCTATATATAAAACAAAGTGACATCACATAATAATAATAATTCTAAATCACATTATGTGGCAATTTAAAGTATATAACATACCTATTAAGTTTGTTTACAATGGATATATTTGTATACACCAATGTTTGTGTCAACTAACTAATATAATCCAACTAACCTTTCTATCACCAGTAATGTTGGCACTAGGACCTGCCTGTGTGACAATAGATAGCTTTCTTTGGCGTCTATGATTATGTGCGTGAATCTTTTGAGTTGTGACAACTGTGCAAGTGCCTCCAGTTTCCTGAGAGGCTAAGTGGCCCACTGCCAAATTGATGCCACTTTGACTGCCACTACCTCCACTGGACACCAACTTAGGACATAAACTAGACAAACCACCGCCAGTTCCGCCTGAAGAACGTTGCCTATTTGTCTCATACCTGAAATTTTACACATAAATCATATTTTACATTAATATGATACAAGATTATGTTATTTTATACAAGTCAGACTGATTTTAATCAAATTTTTGATTATCATTTTTTATTTAAATGTTAAGGAAGAATATACAATATTTAATTTAAAATTATTTTTACATTTTTATTACATTAATATTCAATGAAAATAATCTTTTTAATAAATGAGAGATTATTTTTATAGAATTTAATAAAAAGAAGACCACGATATTTGCATATATACAAACAAGAAATAGAGGATATAATTAAAGATTAAAAGAAAAACATTCTAAATAGATCTAACTTTTATATCTAAAAAATATATTATTTCTGAAATTATACAAAAACTTGTAAGAACAAAAGTGCAACATATAAAAAAATATAACATATGTTATTTCGAAGTCTGCTATACATATATACCTATTTTCACATTGTGTAACTGATGTTATTTGCAAAAGCATTTCTTTTTATACTAATAGTGATATTAGTGCATAACAAGCTTGTGTAACTATAATTAGTTTAAATACATCCTCGATTATCTGAATATGTTAGAATTAATTTATTTGCACAGAATAATATTTATATATACAAACAACTATTTGTTTAATTTGTTTGATATTGTCAATATCTGAGCTTGTCTTATCAATATTTTCATTTGCTCTCTTCTTTTATATTTAATGTGTAACAAATAAATTTCTTTGTGAATGTATTATATCAAGTCATTTCTGATATACATATAATGCAAAAATTTTCTTTTCCTTCCTCTCTGCAAAGATTTCATCATTTTCCTATTAACTTTGAGAAACAATTTAAATATAAAAATAATACGTAATTCTATTTTGCAGGAAGCAATTTACAATGCTTGAAAATAGAAAGTTTTATGGTATATTCCTCATTACTCTAACAATAGAATAATTAATGATTTGAAAAATTCTAAAAGTACAAAAGAAAGTACATTTTGGTTTGTTTTCCTAAATGTTTGGCCATTACTACTTATATTTTTTGGAAAGTGCGTTTTCACCTTCAAAGACAAAACTATTAAGTTAAGGCTTACATGAGGCTTAGTTTGAAGAATTTTAATAATTATAGTTAAGAAAAGACGATTGCAACAAGAATTGATTGAAAAAACTCGGGATTAAAAACCCCATTCGGGAAGCGCATTCGACAATTCATTGACACAATATTGAGAACTATAAATTTCAACATTATTTGTATGAAATAACCTGATATACCTGATATAATTACATACATCGCTATTAAAAATTTATTAAAAATTGTTATTTTAGAAGAAAGTCAACTTTGAAAGTAAATTTTGCAATTACATCAAGATTTTTACTTCAATTATTTTCTAGATTATCGAGAATCTATTGTATGAACAAAATCACATAAATGCATAATTAATAATGAATTTTATATACGAAGCAAAACATTTGAAGCAAGAGATATCAAAACAGAACTTTTCATAAAAAAAATGATAATAAAAAATATTTTATAAATTAACAATAGTGTAACAAATGACAATGTAAGAAGCATGATTTTTGATACAGACATCATTATACCTGTCCTGCCTGCTGTGGCCAGATGAGAGAAATCCACGCACTGTATTGCCTATAGTTGCTCTCTTTTTAATATCCCTATCTCTTTCTCTGTGCCCCCCAGATCCAGTGCTCACCTGATGATCCTGACGAGTATTCTTGTCACCCTGCAAAAATGCAAGAAAAATAAAAAAAGAAAGAATTAATAACATTGGAACAAATATTAAAATGGTATGTATAATATTTTAATGCTGTAAATCTTTAAATCTACTTTGACCGTACAGAGTAAGATTTATCGTAGCATAATATATATAAGACTCTCGTATTTATAATTTATCAAAACGTACAACTGCAAAAAAGAATGTATATATATATATATATATACACACAATACAAATACATTATGAAAATATGTAACTATTTTAAAACCTCACCTTTAAACCAAGTAACTTAATGTTGAAATTAGAATTTGTGCTTGTTGGAACAGGACTTAGATCACACCGAAGCCGCCTGTGGGATTTTTCAACTAGCGGTGGGTCTTCTTCTACTTCCAAATGACTTCCAATCGGGAAAGCATGTGATTGTGTTAATACAATATCGTCTGTATTATGTTTATGATTGCTGTTCACTGAACTCACTGTCTTGCTGTCATTGTAGCATCTCGGCATTGCACATAACCAACTTTATTTAAAACTTTACTTCACAAAATTACTTCACCTATTTGTTGCGCTTCTTCTTATCCAGTTTGCTCTGATGTAAAGTTAATAAGAGTCACATTATCATTCTCTTCTCGAGATAATGAAATTAAAACTTTTCTGATCAAAACTACTTTTAACAAGCAGTCTTTGTTATCAGATTTAAAATATCCATATCCGAAATAATTTGGGCTTATGCTGTATATCTCGCCATACCAACTGCTAAACTGGCTAATAAATTTCGAGTGCCCAAAGAGCTAAAAGAATCTGCAATCAGAATACAATTTAATTTATATTATTACATGGAAAAATTTCAAACTAAATATTTTTACTTAAAATATTTTCTCTTCATAGAATTTCTTCTTACAAATACTTTATAAACATAATCTTTCATTCTTTTCAAGTAAAAGAGACACGCTGTATTTTAATTATTTTATCAGAAAAAATAAAATTAAAATAAAAATAAATTAAAAGATATAGTATTACTATTATAGAGTATCATAGAAATATTTAATATAAATATTTTAATCTCATGTATTAACAAACCCCATTGTCTTAATCGTAAAGATTCATCCGCGCTTTTTCTATGCACCAATAAAATATATCGTATTAAAATATTTAAGAGTACAAGTGCTGCAATTTATATGGGAATAATTCTCTTATAATATATATAAATATTAATCGCGAGAAAATGAAGAGTGATAAATCGTGCATATGTAAAATCGATGCATGAATCCTAAGCAGAATAATATCTATAAATCGATTTGTTTTCAAACTATCGATGCATTAATGAAGGTAATAGTCGGCGCATACAAATAACTCGATCACGAAGACATTTATGCCGTTAAAGCCGCAGAATATGTTGTCAAGCATCGTCGTGGGATACGCCACCAGTGAGAAACGTGACAATGTATAGAGTGTCTCGACGCACACTTATACGTATTGCAAGTATATATATATATATATATATATATATATATATATATCGCGAGCATACGTTATACACACATCTCACCGACATGAGTTTAAAGGGTGCGTACCGCTGTGACACGGGTAAAGAAGCCGCGTATACGACGTATTGTGTCGGGAGATTTCATATGTATGCGCGCACACACATGTACACGCGCGTACACACGTTTGCGCAGAGATGTTTGCAAATCGAATAAAATGCGCACACATTCGTGGATAGCACGCACACAATGCGAGAACGCGTACGTAAGTGTCACGGGGAAGGAGCGAGAGAGATAAAATATGACATCTATCCCAAAAATATCGTTTGTCGGGACACGTTTCGAGCGCGATTTTTGGCTTGAAGGGGGCGAGGACGCGCGACATTTCGTCGGGAACGTTCAACGCGACGGACCGTTATTTTTGACTGATAAATTATCGCGACGTGATCCGCGCGACGTGTACACGTACGTGTACGTCGCGCGAAGAGCACGAGAGATGCATGAAACCACCAACAGTACCTACATACTTCCGAGCTTTCGTAAGGAGGAGAACGAGGGTCGTCCGTTCGTCCGCTCTCTCTCTCTCTCTTTCTCTCTCTCTTACATATTGTCGTTATCACCGACCCGGTCATACTAATCTCGCATAGCATCGACCAAAAACGGCGCTCGGCCTGTCTCAGCCAGCCGGTTGGTACTCACATTAGCATCGCAGAAAATTCGCCCCGACTACACCCAAATAACTACCATTTTTTTTCACTGAACGCTACGCACTCTCACGGTGCTATGCGCAACGCGTGTATATATATATATACATACGTACATACATCGATATACATATACATTAATCGCGCGACGTAATACGTATATGTATGTGCATACATACCTCGGCGAATGCTGACCGAGAAGCATATCCATATCTCATAAAGCCTCGTGCGCACGAGGTGGTGCTAGGTAATATGCGCTCTTGTCCACGGATAACGAATGACTGAAATGGGACAATGGGACCTGGGACCTAAGACCTAGGACCAAACCATGGACACGGGATATATACGATGTAGCAATACGATAAAAGAGCAATGGGGGGTTTTTTAAAAACACATGTAGACGCAATTGTCTATGGTATCGAATAGAGAATTTTTCAAATATCGAACATTTTTCCATTTGACAACCGGTATTCATAGTCCGTTTTTATATTTAAAATCATCTCAAGTGCGATCTTAAATGCTATGCGGCAATTTCATTGGTTGAATGAGATCTTGAAATGACCCAAGACCAAACTAATGCCCGTATCAGACTACGCATTGAAAATTGAAGATTGAAGATTAAAGATTGGAATTTGACTAATCAGGACAAAAGGGACTAAAATTTCTTTGTCCTGATTGGTCAAATTTCAATCTTCAATCCTTAATCTCAATCTTTAATGCGTAGTCTGATACGGGCTTTACCGACTTGCGCCCGGCTAAAGATCGGCGCTGATTGGCCAGACTTAACTCAATAATAACTCCTTTATTAAGCGTTATAAAAAAA
>NW_021848923.1:272847-273564 GCF_003651465.1 Formica exsecta | reverse complement strand
TAAAGGCCCGTCTACAATGGCAGTAACAAGGCTGTAGGAGTAGGAGAGTATACTTTTAAGAGCAAATGGGAATTGCCCATTTCGTTACTCCCCGTCTAAACATTACTAAAAACAGTATACTCTCCTACTCCTACAGCCTTGTTACTGCCATTGTAGAATGCCCTTTAAGATGGTCTTGAAATAAGAACTGACTATGAATACCGGCCTATGTCAATTTGTGTGCGATAGCTCTAAAGCCCATATTAGGCCGGTATTCATTTAAATTGCCTATTGTAGATCGGCACTTAAGCACAATCTTAAGATGTCCTAAACCAATCACAGAGCCGTATTAGCATCTTAAGACATTACTTAAAGGCCCGTCTACAATGGCAGTAACAAGGCTGTAGGAGTAGGACAGTATACTGTTTTTAGTTATGTTTAGACGGGGAGTAACGAAATGGGCAATTCCCATTTGCTCTTAAAAGTATACTCTCCTACTCCTACAGCCTTGTTACTGCCATTGTAAACGGCCCTTAAGGGCATTCTACAATGGCAGTAACAAGGCTGTAGGAGTAGGAGAGTATACTGTTTTTAGTAATGTTTAGACGGGGAGTAACGAAATGGGCAATTCCCATTTGCTCTTAAAAGTATACTCTCCTACTCCTACAGCCTTGTTACTGCCATTGTAAACGGCCCTTAAGGGCATTCTACAATGGCAGTAACAAGGCTGTAGGAGTA
>NW_021848923.1:258385-272382 GCF_003651465.1 Formica exsecta | reverse complement strand
TAAAGTCCGTATCAGACTACGCATTGAAGATTGTGATTCAAGATTCAAGATTGAAATTTGACCAATCAGAATAAAGAAATTTTAGTCCTTTTTGTTCTGATTAGTCAAATTCCAATCTTTAATCTTCAATCTTCAATCTTCAATGCGTAGTCTGATACGGGCTTTAGACGGTCTTGAAATAAGAACTGACTATGAATACCGGCCTTAAGACGGTCTTGAAATAAGAACTGACTATGGCCGGTATTCAAATACAGTTCTTATTTCAAGACCGTCTTAAGTAATGTCTTAAGATGCTAATACGGCTCTGTGATTGGTTTAGGACATCTTAAGATTGTGCTTAAGACGGTCTTAAATATAAGAATTGACTATGAATACCGGCCTATGAATACCGGCCTTAAAGCCATATTACACTACAGGTTGCAGGCTCGGTTACGGTTGAAGATACGGTTGACAGTTGCGGATTGGGCCGGTATTCATAGTCCTTTCTTATATCCAAGATCGTCTTAAGTGTGGTCTTGGGTCGTCTTAAGATCCCATTCAACCAATGAAATGGCCGCATAGTATCTTAAGATCGTACTTAAGACGATCTTGAATATAAGAACGGACTATGAATACCGGCCGAAGATACGGTTGACAGTTGCGGATTGACCAATCAGAGCAAAACAACTTGCCAGCTGATTGGTCAATCCGTAACCGGATGACGTGTAAATGTAGTTATTGACTACAATTTATTTATTTATTATACGGATGTTATTAAACCCAATTAAGGGTGACATGTAAACGTAGTCAATCTTAAGCTCGTATCAGACTATACATTGAAAATTGAAAGTTTAAAAATTAAAGATTAGGATTTGATTAATCAGAACAAAAAGGACTAAAATTTCTTTGTTCTGATTGGTCAAATTTCAATCTTCCGAGAACTATGTTGATGATTCTATCGCTAATCAGTTAAAAAAATTATTGACTGATTTATTAATAGAGTTTTATTTGAACGATGCTTGTCCTAGGAGCATGAATCTGCCATTAATTTCTGACTTTGAATAACTTCTTAAAGATATGAGTTATATGAAAATTGATGAAAAATGTCTGAAAAAACTGTTTAAAATCGTTGAAATCAAAGAGGATTAGATAGAGTGGAAGGTAAGCGTATACAGCGATCAATGCCATCTACCGAGTCTGATGCCCAATTACTTAGCTTCTTCTTGTTCAAATTCGATCGCAACTATTAAAATTTATTATGTAACACATTTCACTTTGATCAAAAAGTGACATTGATTGCATGAAATGAGTGCTTCCATCAATACGAATTCTATATCGCGTAATATCGGGAATGTGAGATATACACTTAGGGCATCAGACTCACAAAAGGGCACTGAAAACTGTATACGCAAAAATACATTACGCTCTTATGGGACCTTCCACTCTATCTAATTCTCTTTGGTTGAAATATTAATGAAACGTTCTAAAAATAAAGAAGATATTTTACTCATGGCTTTTGCCTTTGTCTGGTAGTATAGTAAACCAAATTTGAAGCAATGGGTAATGGACTTGCACATGCAGAGCAATTCAGACCCAACATTTTGCAGAAAATTATTATCGCTGTTTCTGAAGCAATCGATATGATACTTAATAATCTTTGTACATGTAGTGCCTTTATGGAATACGTAAAAGTTAATTTGTGCAAATAAATCGGGTATACTCTAATATGGAAAACAAAAATCAGAAATAATGCGTGAAATAATCATGTAGAAACAAGATAATTTTAGAGAAATGTATTGCATTAATTGATAAGCTAATAGAAGTTTTAGTTTTAGAATAAAGCACATATATATATATATTCTTTTATAAGTGCACATATATGTATACATTTTTTTTAACATTTTTATTTGTCATGAAATCCATTTAATTTTGCTTAATAATAAAGAAATTAATATTTAATGTAAGAAAAAATATATGTATGTATGATTTATGTAAGTATATATATTGTGCATGTGTTGTACTGCTAATCTAACATTGCCCAGTGTATCTGATGGACCAGCTATGCCGGGCATTGGCATTTTAACACCTCTACCAACACCTTGAACAGATAAGAGGTGTTGTTGTCGGTTATTGAAACCCTAAAGCATCAAAAGCATCATTTCATCTTTGTTGTTCACCGAATGTTAAACAAAGACAAATAATGCTCGCGAGCGTTGCGGTCGTTAAGTGGAACGCGCCCATAGTATACGTGACATATAATATCGGGTGCACCCGGATGGGGAATCGGAACACAGCATTGCAAGGCTTGCACAGAGTATGTTTACACTAGAGTCCCTCTAAAGACCGTATCAGACTATGCATCGAGATTGAAATTTGACCAATCAGGACAAGGAAATTTTAGTTCCTTTTATCCTGATTGGTCAAATTTCAATCTTTAATCTTCAATCTTCAATTTTCAATGCGTAGTCTGATACGGGCTTTAAGCCGTATCAGGGTATCGACCATGTAACTTTTCCCCTAGGGCGGAAAAGTGAAAAGTGAAAAATTTTGCCATTGATTTCAATGCTAATATTTTTCACTTTTCACGTTTCCGTCCTAGGGAAAAAGTTACTTGATCGATACCCAGATTGGTCAAATTCCAATCTTTAATCTTCAATCTTCAATTTTTAAAGCCCGTATCAGACTTCGCATTGAAAATTGAAGATTAAAGATTGGAATTTGACTAATCAGAACAAAAGGAACTAAAATTTCTTTGTCCTGATTGGTCAAATTTCAATCTTTAATCTCAATTTTCAATGCGTAGTCTGATACGGGCTTTAGACTCTAATGCAAATCGACCCATCGCGACGTGTACGCTCGATCATCTCGTGACAGTTGATAGTTCATGATTATCCACGGCAGTCTGTATTAGTTCGCAGACACGCGGACAATACGTTAGTCGTTAGCTTGTTCTTTTAGCGTTGCTCGCATCACTATTATGTAGATGCCGTCATGAGAAAGATTCGGAGCTGAAAGTAATCCTTCGCGTAATAGCGATAGACTGCGGTGTCGCGGGAACAATGCCTCCTACCGTGTCGACGAAATTCTAAGAATTCATGAAATTGAAGAAGCGAAAGAATTTGTGCGCGCAGTGCGTGAATATGCCTGCCAAGGTCTCTAAGAAGGTCGTGGGCATGATCATACGAAGCCGAAAGTCCATTATGAAGGATGGAGTCATCACGGTATTAAAGAATTTTCATAAATCTCATCATTTTGACACTTCTTTAACCTCGTAACCGTTAGCCTGGCGTTCTCCATTTCTCTCTCTCTCTCTCTCTCACTCATTCGATGTGTATGATCATGATGAAAGAATCTATCGAAATTCTTATCTCGGTCTTATTATCCTCACGTACATAGGTCGCACACACATAATTGATATTAGATGAAAAACTTTATTCACACTGTGTGCAAATTTATTTAAATCCAAAGAATATTTGAGCGAAAATATACCCAGGCAGACAGTACATAGTTAAAGACTATGAGAGTGATATATTCCTTATACATAGATATATTTCAACAGGTTATAGAGATATAAAGAGATATTAATATCTATAGATATTAATATTTACACATTCTTATCTTTGATAAGACTTTATATATTAGAGCTGTGAGCATGTATATGCCTGAATTATATTAAAAAAACAAATACTTATATTTAAAATGTCTCAAATTGTTATCTTATTTGCATACATATGCAATATAATTTTACACATGTTCTCCAATTTGTGTTATATGTTTTCCTGTTTTACAAAGCAAGATGTATAATATATAATTACAAAAAAGGGACCCCAGTACTTATATAATTTCTTTTTTATATTGTACAACTTATTTACATAATTTATTATGACGTTCTATCAGCTGATTAGTCCATATTTGTAAAAAGTTATTAATCGCACAAGGAATTCCAGTGCATGAGAAGAAAAATCAAAGCGATTAAAATAATTTTTTTTATCTTCACTGCGTTATCTATAATTTAGACACACATGCATACACACATTTATATATACATGAATTTTTACATTTACAATTTTTATTCTTATAACCAATATTATTTATAACTTTGCAAGCTATTTATTTATACCATGTTCAATAATCAATGCTAAATAATTCTGATTCTCTTATTCTGTTATCTATTCAACTTCTTGTTTTCTCTCAACACATGATTCTTGAATTGTGTTTGCCGAGTTAAACTCTGACAAACTTATATAATTGAAAAATAAAACAAGAATATTATATATATATAATATATAGAAAATATATAGAAAATATAAAATATATATAGAAAAAAATGGTACAGGACTTTTCTGTTCAGTTTACTGTGCTCTACGTGCTCACGAGCGTTGTCAAGGGTGCTTTGGGACACCCTGTATATATATAATACATATACACACGCGTAGTGTGTTATTTTTTACCATTTAGCGCCTTATGTGTGTAAGTGTATAGGATTGCGCGCGCGCACATGTGTATGTGTGTGTGTAGAGCATCATAGAAAAATAGCCAAGTGTCGCGCGCATCGATCAATTTTTGCGCGATGTATTTTTTTTTCAATCGCGCCGATAATCCATGAAAATTTCGCTGAGAATGTTATTATCGCAAAATGCATTGCGAGATGAAAAATTTCTCTTCGCTATACGAGAGATTCGTCAACTCGATCGCCAGCTGTTGGCCATTGTTAGGTTAGGCCGAGTCAGGAGTTAGCTCGAAGAGGTGTAGGCAAAACGCTAAGAGGGGGGAGGGGAGGGAGATGGTTGGGTGGGGGAAGGAGGAGGAAGGGGGGGGATCAGTAGGAGCAGTTGCAATGCGGAGGTTTGATTTCTCGCATAAATTATCAAACGATGTGAACGAATCGCGCGATTGACAGCGCGTCGAGGGATCTTGACTGGAAATATGTGATTGTCGGGGATCTTGCCAAACGATCGCCGATAAACGGCTGTGATCTTAAGATACGGACAGAGACACGAAGAGGAAGCCAAGTTCCATCCGTGGCACGGATAATCGTCTCATACGACCAGAGAACGCTCGTCGAGAATGTTTCAATGTTAAATATAGCGTGGGCATCGCCGCGCGAAACGTGAAAAAAAAAAATAAAAAAAATAAAAAAAGAAAAAGAGGAGAACGTCGACGGCTTTGCGAGAACTCCTCGTCGTCGACGAAATTTTTCGCGTTCGTAGAATTCTGTGACGTCACACCTGATCGCGACGACCAAGTCAAGGCCGTGCGAGAATCCGCTCGTTAATGGACTCGGAAGAGGGATGCTGCTCGCTTTAACGCATCTCTGCTCCGTCATGAGGAAAGATCTGTCACAGAGAGAAAAGGGACGATGCGTATAGGGAAAAAAAAATTCTACTCGCACAGCTTTAAATTCTACTAGACTCTAATTTATATCAGCTATGTTAAAGGCTTCCCATCTATAAATTTCATAACTTGCCAAGAATCCGATGACGCGCATTTGATTTGGCACTGTATACTAAATGATAGAAAATATTACAAAGTTGATTATATAATGTGATTAGATATATATATATATATATATATATGATCCCAGTGATACTTCTGACATACATGCTGTAAGATGTATACATCGAGATTACTGTTGTACAGATTTTACAAGGATGCGACAAGAATATGTTAGTGTGAGCTTTGCACTGCCATAACACAGTTCAAACATTGATAATTGACAGGAAGTTAAAAATCATATGTCATATAAATATAATTAAAAATCAAGAAGAATACATACCCACGTATATATACACATTGACAACAGTGACTTATCGTGTATCTATCTTGCGAATATTAATATTTTTTATTAAAATTGAAAATGTGTATATAGATAATATTTGCAGAAATATAATTAATCGAGATATATAAAAAAAAGCTGACAGTTTTATGACAGAAATTATTAATCAAAGTTTTGTGTAAATAGACAGTTATTGATTTTTTGATGTGTGAAAAAAAGATGTATAATAAAAATATATATATGCAGTTTTAGTTTTATAATGATCTCATTTGTAATGCAAATGTAATATATCAGTAAATGTAACAACGTACATATAATGACAGAACAATTGAAGAAGTTATTTGCAAAATAATTAAGATAAAGTATTTAGCAAAGTACATATATAGTGTATTTCGATTACAGTGCAATATTTTGGACATTATATTAAAAGAGTTATGAAAAATCATGAAAACAATGATCGAATCAAATCAATGATTGAAACAAATAAACTGAGAATAATATTGAAGAACGAATTAAAATTTAGCATAAAACTGATATGCGGAAACAGTGTACTAATATTATATTAAGAGAAGATTGTCTATTTCTTTATCGCATACGCATGAGTGGAGAATGACAAAAGCGTCAATTAGAATGTGAATATGAAAAGAAATATATATAGTAACATTTCTTAGGGGTCATGCCCCCTGGGGCAAACGGCGGAACAGAGGGCTTTGGCCCGTCCTGTTCTGAGATACATAATAATCAAGATCATGCTATAGCTAAACTTACACCTCCTCTTACATTTGTTCAACAATGCTACAGACATCTCAAGGTCAGCCGCTAAGATATCATAAATATCGCTTATGACATGCGGAAGGCCTTCATTTCCGTTTAAAATTTAATTCATACAATTGCTATACTCATATTAAAGGCGCTATCTCATAATTTATTAAAATGTAATGTTATGAAATGTATGTAATATGCTATTGTATTGTTATTTTTCAGAGTTCTGGTGTGGGCGAGGCGAGCGTGTATCATGCATTAGTTGTAATATTTTTGGAATTCTTCGCATGGGGATTATTGACCATGCCTATTATTTCGGTATTGAACGAAACATTTCCGGATCACACGTTCCTGATGAATGGTTTGATAATGGGAATTAAAGGAATCTTATCTTTTCTCTCTGCGCCACTGATCGGTGCCCTGTCCGATGTATGGGGTCGAAAATTCTTTCTACTTATCACAGTGGCCTTCACATGTGCACCGATTCCCCTAATGAGCATTAATACATGGTGGTTTTTTGCCATGATTTCCATCAGCGGCGTATTTGCCTGCACATTTTCAGTGGTATTTGCATATGTCGCAGATGTAACGGAAGAAAATCAAAGATCGCTAGCATATGGTTTGGTATGTATATATTATTTTTATCATGAGGATGACAATATAATATTGTAATGTGTATTTGAATGTCGAAATTTTTTTATCAAAAGTAGCAATAAGAAATTATCTAAAATACTATTTAGTAATCTAATTTATAAAATAAATTTTATATATATCTTTTTTTGCTCATTTCTTAGGTATCTGCAACTTTTGCTGCAAGTATGGTAATAAGTCCAGCTTTGGGTGCTTATACCATGACAACATATGGAGAAAATCTTGCCGTAGCATTAGCAACTGCTATTGCAGTCTTGGATGTGTTTTTCATATTAGTGGCTGTACCTGAAAGTTTGCCTGAGAAAGCACGTCCACCAGCACCTATATCATGGGAGCAAGCTGATCCATTTGCTGCTCTTGGAAAGGTAAAAACTTTTGTTAAGCATGTATTATATATGTTGTATGTTTTATAAAATCTATCAGCAGGTACATATAACACTCATTACACAATGTATAATTTCCAAAAATAAGATTGTAATACATACAATATAAATATATAATAAAAAGATATAAGTATATAAATATAGATATTTGATAGATATAGATATTTGCTCGACAGGTTGGAAAAGATCATACTATTCTAATGCTGTGTGTTACTGTGTTCCTGAGCTATCTTCCTGAAGCAGGACAGTATAGTTGTATATTTGTTTATTTAAAACTGGCTATGGGCTTCTCCGGTTTCATGGTGGCTATATTTATTGCTGTGGTGGGCATCTTGAGTGTGGGAGCACAACTTGTATTAGGACCCTTGATGAGAACACTTGGTAGTAAACATACTATAATGCTTGGTCTGTTATTTGAGATGCTACAACTCATGTGGTATGGATTCGGCTCGCAAACATGGTAATTATATTTATTTTTATATTTAGCAATATAATATATTACACAATAATTAATATAATTGGTTAGGTAGTTGAGACAATGACAATGTAATTTTCTATGTTTTGAGTACACAGTATACATCAAAATTGTATGTCTACTATTCTTGTTCAATATTCACATCTCTTTCATTAAAATATATTTGGATAAGCATATTTGTCATAGCTTATTGAATATTAATTATTTCAAGGATGATGTGGGCTGCTGGAGTACTTGCTTCTGTATCAAGCATAACATACCCCGCAATTTCCGCGTTTGTATCCATGCATTCCGATGCTGATAAGCAAGGATTAGTACAAGGCATGGTAACAGGGATGCGTGGTCTCTGCAATGGACTTGGCCCTGCTATGTTTGGTGTTATATTCTACCTTTTTCACGTTGATCTTAACGACGACACGCCTAATCTTCCCTTGAAACCATCATTTGTGGATGAGAACAACAGGACGGGAACTAATACGCATCTTGATATAATGCCTCAGGTATGTATATTATATCAATACCAATACCAATACCAATACCAATACCAATACCAATACCAATACCAATACCAATACCAATACCAATACCAATACCAATACCAATACCAATACCAATACCAATACCAATACCAATACCAATACCAATACCAATACCAATACCAATACCAATACCAATACCAATACCAATACCAATACCAATACCAATACCAATACCAATACCAATACCAATACCAATATCAATATCAATCTACAGGTAAGCATAATTTCTTTTAATCTTGTTTTCTTATGAGTCTTTCATATACGTGTGTGCATCATGTATATACAATGTTGTATTAAACTTATTTATATTGAAAGAAAAAATTATTTATGTATAAATATTGTTTAAATAAACAAAGAACATTGATTAAATGACGCTTGCAGCTTGTACCAGGACCGCCGTTCGTGTTTGGTGCATTACTTGTGATCTGCGCGCTGTTGGTAGCTGCGTTTATTCCCGAATCAAATACCATGTCAACAGGATCGTTGCATCATCCATCCACATCCCGGAGGCCCTCCGGTAAATACGCATATCAGAAATGTACGTTAAAGGTTGTCAAATATGCCAAATATATTTATGGTGACGGGATTCATCGAAAATTGTATTACAACAATTGTATTGCAATTTTGTTTAATTAAACATAATAATAGCACATTGAGATTTGTATGTGAGATATCTCTTGTGTCTTATGAAAATTCTTATATGTATACGCAAGTAGCATATAAAAAAATTTAATATTCTTCTATACCCGTATATTATGCAATGTAAACTTTAAAATATTTTGTATTTTAGGTTTATCTTTAGATGTTCAGTACGAGGCAGACCGAGCGGGAAGTGGAAGAGGAAAGATCGGTCCGTTATCGCCACTAGTCGACAATTGTAATTCTGCCGCGCTATAGTGTCTATTGAAAAAAAAAGTAAAACAAGCCATAGCATACGATGAAAATGTTATAGATAAGCGATAAAACTTGAGCTTTAATCAAGCGAGAAAAGTCATCGCTGTATGAAGTGCATCTGACTCGAATGGAGATTGTAATAGAATTGTCTATATTGTATTATACTATTTGTTTAAGGCAATAACTCTATAAAATTGATTTTAGGACTATTGATGGAACTTAATGTTTAGGTTGTGACAAATTTCCCACAAGCAGTGCTTGTGCGATGATACGTGGGTTGATCTCAAAGTCGAGTATAATCGTAATACAAGCATGTTATGTTACGAAATGTGTGTTAAATTAGCTCTTCCTTTTTAAGATTCTTGCGTCGATTTTTAAACGACAGATATGATAGCTTTTATGCAAAGTATCAGTGACTCCTAGTTTATGCAACTTGCCAACAGCACAAAATGGCACACGAATGAAAGTTGTAATCAGTATTTTTTATTAGGCTCTTATATAACTTAAAAAACAATTGATTCTTTACACACTTTGATCCTATATTTCTGTATCTTTTTCTCTTATATTTCTGATTTATGTTACCACTTTTTACATTACATGCTAATAAGCACTTGATGGAAACCACAATGTATCTTTTGCATCTATATATGTTTATACAGTAGTAGAAATAGATTTTACACACATTCCTTATAAGCATAATTTTTACACACAATACATAATAATACATCAAAAAAGATTAAAATTCTGTGGATCGTATTTCTTTTTATATAGATACAATATAATTATTACTTATTGTACATCATCATCAATATAATTTAGCTAATATTCGTAGATCATGTGATCAGTCTTGTTTTGCACAAACTATTTATTTTAATAGATAGATACTATGAACACAGATAACGAGAAAGGCCTCAATGATAGCAGCAGATTATACATAGTTTGTCATTCAAAGGCAATGGTAGACGTCAATATTATGACTAACGCGCGAAATTGTATTATTAATAATTAATTAAAAATCAGAAGTATTCTTAAATTTATGCGTGTTATAATCGGAGTCATTGATGTTATAAAATGAAAAGAAAAAAATTTTATGATAGAATAAAGCTTTGTATATACTTTGCTTCTATTTTATAGAAGAATATCAAAATCTTTTAGGAAAAGTATATCTATTTTGTCACAGTGGCATTGATTTATAATTTAGATCATTTAAACTATGCAGTTTAATATTTATATTATTATCATTAATAATATATTTACACGAAAAATCGAATTTAAAAGTAATTTGTAGGAAATGACAGTAATTTTTTAATTGCTGAATTGATATCTTAAAGTTATTATGAAATCGATTAGTCTTTATTAAAGCCAAAGAGGGATTAACGATACATATTGCAGACACAAATTAATCTAAAAATAACAATAATTTCTATAGACGTTTGTGTATAATGTATAAAACGCACTCCTATTCAGAGTCCTTCAACAATTTCCTTTTTTTTTTTTCATAAATATTGCACTTTTTCGTAATTATGTATTTCTTGGAAATATCTAAAGATATATTTAGTTTACAATTATATTTTTATTATATGCATATTATATTTATTGGACGATATTAATACGATATTTTGTGGATATAAAAATTTAATAAATATGTATTTATAAATACATATTGAATATCAACTTCTCATTTATGTACATGTGTTAGATTAAAAAAGAAAAAGATTTACTAGAATTAAAGTTTCCATCGATATGATAAAAGTACTATGGTTCTTACGATCAAATGTAAATGCAAAATTACATGCGTTTTCTAGAGTCTAGTTGTCGGTAAAATATTACAGAATGAAGTAGAAATCGTGAACAGATGCAAACAGTGCAACTACAATTCTATAATTTCAATTTCCTTAGAATTACTTATAAAATCGCTCTTATATGCTGAAATAAATATATACAATTGTATTATAAATACAAAGCAGAGTGCAGGAAAATTATATAATGTTAAGGATGAATAAAGTTTAGAATAAGTCTTGACTCTATCATGAGTTAAGTAATTGTATATGTATAATGTACGATGAATGCATTAATAAAAAATTATTTTTAAGATAAATGAGGATATCATCTAAAAACTTATATTTTTAAAACAGAGAATATGGAACAATCAACTAATAATAAATTGAACATAAACTGGAATTGTAATTTGAGACATTGTGTATGTTCGAATAATATAATTTCAAAGTCAAATTTCACTTTAATATCAATTAATAATAAAAATCATAGAAATTTCCATTTTTTGTATTCATATATAGTTTGGGGGAAAGAAAATTAGAAACATACCTGACATCAATAGTAAGTGTTGTGTATACAGTTCAATATATATATATATATTAATCACACAATGTATTTTTATATTATTATAGTATAAAACATTTTTTAACTGTGTTTTGTGAAATACATATCGACTTGTTGAGTTGTTCCACTTTGTTGCATTGATTCAATTGCTTTATTGACTATCATCTCTGACGTTTCTTCTGTTATCTAAAAATCAGGAATCTCTGAGAAAATATATGCATGTGTCTCATGTTTTATTAAACGATATTGTAAAAAATTTTTGGTGATCTTACATTATTAATAGTATCCAATACATTATCTATACTTTCACATCTTAAGAGTAGCCGTCTTAAGGTGGTTAATGTAACCACAGCAACAAACACTAAAATTCGATACGCGCCGACTGTTATTTTATCCCATATCCTATAATAAATAAATATTTTAATACATCGTGCGCTATATTGCCAATATTAAAATTAAGTAATAACATTGCAGATAATTGCATAATGTGATCATTTATAATATATATATACTTAGCAATAGATCCATTGCATATTACACCAGCAAAACATGAATAAAACCATGTATCATATGGAAGATTATAAAGTGCATCAATCTTAACAAGATGCTTATATAATTCTATATCCTCTCTTTCCAACAAAGAGTATGTACACTCTTGTAATCTTCCCACTTCTTTTTGCAACTTTTCAACCTGTATAAAAAGTCCAGATAATATCCAATACATATCCACTAATTTCTCTTGTTCCGATTCAATATCAATCATATGCCATAGTGTCTCGGCCATTTTACTCATTGCTCTGTAATGTATAAAATATTATTATAATATATTGTTCGACTACCTAATGTCAATATTATATAAAGTATCTATAACTTTATAGAATCAAAATATTTTTTAACACTTGTAAAACTATTAAACAAAAAAAATTTGTGATTGCTCTTGAAACTTCTAATAAAACAATTCTTTTAAATTGAAATGTGGCAACATACATTTATATATAATATACATAATATTAAATAGTACAGTATATAAACCTGTGTAATGGTGATTCCAACTGAGCAGTTATATCAACTTTTGCTCTTCTCGTACGTAACAACCACATTGCTAAGAATACCAGATGAGGTTTTGTATAATCATCTATGATTTTTGCAATTTTTAATGCTCTCTGTAAATCTTGAAATTCCACAGTACGTTGAGCCATTATAAATTCATGGCTTTCTACATAAACAGGTAGAACATCGAGCAACACTTTCCACAAGAAGTTTCTATACATAACAGGTACAGTGAATCTTAAACAAAATTGTTTTAATTTTGTCTTATCAAACGGGCGCTCTTTCAATAATATCTCCAAAGACTTTTTCTCTTCAACGCTACGAAAGCCAACCTGCCGTTTAGAAAAATAATATTAAAATACTACGAATATTTTTTATATAGCAATGTAATGTGTGGAGCAACTCTCTTACAAGTGGTAGTGTTTTTTACTTCAATTTGAAAATTATATAGATTTATAATTTGAATATACATACCTTTTCGTAGTATGACGAACGAAAATTCCGCTCATCTGTCATCATTCGAGCGTTTAATCTTATTGAAAGTGGAAACGGGTAGAGAAATACAGTCACATTAGAGTTGAATAATAAATAGATTGTAAACGTTATAACCTCTATTTTCGGATCCCGTGTTCTTCTTCTTTTTTGTATGAATTTATGTTATAATCTCAATTTTAATATATATGTACATAATTATCTATTTATACATATATATATATATATATATATTGCACATCTATCACATATATACATGGTACAGATGCATAGATCTGTTCATTTTGCTTGCATTTCCTCCACTCGAATTCTGCGTTTTCTTTCTCTCTAACGTACGAATATACATCCTCTCATTTCAAGTGCGAAAATTTCTGGAGATTGCAAGGAAGACGAATAAATCTTATATCAGATTCGTTCACATGATTTATAAATTTTATGAAAACAACCGCACATGTAAAAGTTTTATTACTCTGACAAAATTCTGTATAATTATTTATCAAATTTATATACTCAAATCAGAAAAATTTACAATTCTTGCTTTATATATGTTAATCATGTGCAATTATATATATGTTATTTATATTATTCCCGTATATCATGTCACTGCATTAAAAGTATATAAACCAATTTAATTTACATATATATATATATATATA
>NW_021848923.1:240225-257580 GCF_003651465.1 Formica exsecta | reverse complement strand
TATATATATATATATATATATATATATATATATATATATATATATATATATATATATATATATATATATATATATATATATATATATATATATATATATATATATATATATATATATATATATATATATATATATATATATATATATATATATATATATATATATATATATATATATATATATATATATATATATATATATATATATATATATATATATATATATATATATATATATATATATATATATATATATATATATATATATATATATATATATGTATATATGTATACATACATAGTTTACTCTATAATTATTTGATTTATGTAATAAGTATTACATCTAGAAGACTTTTTTTTATGTATATTATTATAATTTGATTTTTAAGTAATTTTTTTGTATAATTTCTCTTATATAAATTCTTTTGCATTTTAATAATTAAGGAAAAAGGTTAATGGAACAATCATCTTATTATAAAAAGATAAAAATAATGTGTATAATCTATAATTATGTATCTTTTCAGTGTTAATATAAGTATGTCTCAAGAAGAGAAGGATTTGGATATAAATAAAGCTTTTGAAGATTTATTATTTACGGAAGAAACTGCACAGAAATCAGGCTACGAGAAAGGATACAAAAGTGGTAAAGAGCAATTGTTAAAGGGATATCATCTTGGATACCATAGAGCTAGCATAATCGCTGCTCAATTAGGATATTACAGCGGAGTCTTGGAACATTATCTGCAAAATAATGATACTGATGAAAAAACGATAACGATAGCCAAAAAGCTTTTGAAAGATATTCGCAGTACTTTTCCTGATCATCAAGATGATAATTTAGACATTCTAAAAGCTGTAGAAGATATTAAATGTAAATATGCCAAATTCTGTTCATTAGCAAAAATTAATTCACTGTATCCTGAAGCAGAAAAACTTGAATTTTAATGTAATGATAATGGCGGAATACAAAAATTATTTTGAAAAAACGTTGAATTTTATTAGTATTTATCAAGAATTGATAGATTGCCATTTGGTTGACTTTATTACCGAAAAATTGTGGGACAAATGTTTACCAGGGAAACTGAAATCAGAACTCGAAAGTATTAATACAACTGACGATATTTGGATGGAAAATAATACAAGTCCCGAATTGAGTAATTTCATACAATTAACAAGATCACTTTCTTTAGAATCGTGTTCAGCTGTTATATGTGTGGATGATTTACTAAAACTATTACCGCAGTTTCCTAGTAAAGAACAATCAATTAAAAACAAATTTATTGAGTCAAAGTCTCAATTAATGAATACCAAGAAATCATATGAAATTGATGTTCTTGGAAAAATTATTGCCGAAATGGCACTTTCCACTCACAGTTTAGTAATAGATGCTGGAGCTGGAAAAGGATATTTGTCGACATATTTATCAGAGCATTTTGATGTTCCTGTATTAGCAATTGATTCATCGCAAGCTTGCCATAAAGGTGCAATAAATCGTCAGGAAAAAATTCGAAAAAGAAAGCAATCGCTAACAAAAGTTTGTGAAAAATATTATGTTCAATTCTATTCTACAGTTTATCACAATCTTAAAAACTTTTAATGTCTTTTTATTTTAGATTCGATATGTAGTTCAAGAGTTAGACGATACAACTGATTATAACAAGATAGTGAATACAAATTATCCTGATTGGAGTGTAAATAGAAATCTGATTTTGACAGGATTACATACTTGTGGAATGCTTGTGCATTCTGTAATGAAAGCTTTTTTACATGCAAAGGACATTCACCTGCTTTTTGTAGTCCCATGTTGTTATCATTTAACAGATGAATCATTGAGTGGACGTTGGATTTTCTCTAAAAATGCTAGAATGTTGGCTCAACAATCTATTGAAAGGAGTAGACTTAATAAACATTTTTCTCCTTCATTATTTTACAGAGCTGTGTTACAAGTTATTCTGCATTCTATGGGTTAGTATCAAAACAAATACACCCATACACACACACACACACACACACACTCATTGATGCTCTCTCTCTCTCTCTCTCACATACCTGTGTTACAAGTTATTCTGCATTCTATGGGTATCAAAACAAATACACCCATACACACACACACACACACACACACACACACACTCATTGATGTTCTCTCTCTCTCTCTCACATACACACACACATACCTATTTTATAAAAGATCTATAATGTAAATGTTTCTTATATAATTTGTAATAGGATATTATAATACTAAAGTTGGTAGTGGTGGACCATTGGATAATTTTCCAGATTATGCAAAATGGGCCTTATCCAAAATTGGAGTAGATAATAAACAGGTTTTTATTACACCTAAAGTTATTTTCTCATTATTTGTTCAAATGTTATAGAAATTTTATGGAATATATAATTTCAGATACCATCTACTCGTGCATTGCAGGAAATATATCAGAATCACATACATTTTAAATCAAAGTTGCATCTCTTTCAAATATTAAGAATATATATAAGTTCAGTGGTGGAAGCAGCGATTATGTTGGACAGAATAATATTTCTACAAAATAATGCCCAACATTCGAAGATTGCTGTAGTACGCTTATTTGATGCAACGGTCTCCCCCAGATGTTATGCAATATTTATGATAAAATAAATGTAATAAATACAAAAGGATGATATATGGAAGATATGAAAAGATGGAGGAAAAAAGAATAAAAGATTTAACCAAATTAATAATACAAATATCAATTTACTCACAGAAATTATTTGTCATGCTTAGTATGATTATGAATAATTTAACATGTTGAATGCTATCAATGATTGACATCGATTTGTCTGTGGCAAACTAATTAAAATACTTGTATAACAAATCACAACACTTTCGTGAATCAATAATTTTCAAACTTTTGTTAAAATATATATAAATGCCATAGAGATTTACCAATGAGATAAATGTACTATGCATGATTATATGAACAAAAATTCAGTCATATTATAATTGTTTTCAATGATAAAAATTTTTGATATAAATGAGACATGTAAAATTTAATCGACATTCAATGTATTAAAATATGCAACAAATGGCTAAAACATGAAATAAATTTTCAATTTTATAACTTTCACTGAAATGTTAGTCAATATTGATATTTACATAGCTGATCTTCTTATGTACTTAATTATGCGATGGATGAATGTTTCGTTATGCATTATCAATTTCTGCTGCTTGCAAATAGTCCATAACAGACGAATATCCTTCCTCCCGTACAGTAGGGGCTAAAATTCCTGTAGGACAAAGCCCGCTTCTAGTTCGACATATACTACAATTACACAAGCCTCTGCAAGGTGGACAAGCCCAATCCTAAAAAATTGTAATTAATTAACGTTATGAAGATTGAATCACTGTTTTTACAATGCAGTACCAATATTATAAGAAGTCAAACTTACCGGATCTTTTAATGCTTCTATAGCACTTTCGCCATATCTTCCTTGTAAACATGGGCCACAAAACTGTCCTCTAATACCCACACATTCTCCTGATCTGCAAACTGTTTTTGTATCTAAAGTCTTCTGTCTACACTGGTGACAGCTTGTGCCATTGAGTTTACAATATGTTTTCAGAGAACTTTTCTTCGCTATATTGTCTAACATCTCTTGCGTGATCTCATCCACCGATGGAATACTTTCAGGATCATAGACTGATTTTGTTACTTTGTAAGTTCTTCGTTCTCGTCTATTTTCATCAAAGCTGTCATCGTCATACATGTTTTTTTCTTCTTCTTCTTCTTCATCCACATCACATACACCCATTTTCATTAAATCGATGGAGCGTTGAAATGGCTTTGCCCATGGAAATAAAACTCTCAATTTGGGTCGATTACGACGTTTGGATTCCGATAAATCGTTTTCTTCATTCTCATTCTCAGAATCATTAGATCTATCGCTGCCGGATGCCTTTTTCCTGCTTCTAGTGTTATATGTTCGACGAAACTGCAGACGTATTCCATTACCACTGAAATTTTCCAAATCTTCCGAAGACGTTCTGCGCCTTTTTTTGGACGGTTGGTTTTCGGAATCATGATCGCTCAATCGTTTCTTCTCTTGTCTTTTAATTTCGCTCGTTTCTTTCTTTATGTCTTTGAAGAGATCTGCAAACTATATAAATACATTATATTACAAATAACCGAAATATTCTTCATCCATGATCCAAAGGAAGATTTAGTTTTCTCTTCAAAGTAAGGTTATTCATAGTTTTCTTGAATGAAAAAAAAAGAAATACTTACAATTGCATTTCTCTCGGATATATTTTTTTGTCGGAGAGTTTCATAGTCATCTTCGTCCATGTGTTTGGTCAAAGAATATTAAAGGTATTGGAATGAAAGATTCACCGAGTTTTTCGTAGGTGATATCGGTAACAAGTATTCGTTTCAAGCATTTCAAACAGTTAAATTCAAATTCATTTAAATCGCTTTGCGCATCCACGTGCGCATTTTTGGCGCGAAAGAATCTACAATTGCTAAATATATAAGCATAGCTGAGTCGATAATAGTACTCAAATGATACAAATAATTTTACAGTATATATAAATCCAATTATGCTAATAAAATAACGATTCAGTATTTTCTTTGCTGACACTGATATTAAGTAAAATTTTAGTGATAATACAAATTGCAAATATATAAATAAGTTTTATATTGAAATATGTTATAGTAACGTGAAAATGTTTCTTATATATAATAAATAAAAATAAAAAATAAAAATAAATATAATAAATAAAATCGGACTCTTATACATACATTTGAATTCTCAAACAAGTTGAAAGTTATTAAATTAATGGAAGTTTCCATTTTTTTTTTTATGCCAAATAGAAAATTAGCAGTTTTCTCATTTGCATAAACAGCAATTAAATAGATCGAAAACTGGTTTATAAACTCAACGAGATTAATCGTGCTTAAAATAAATATTTTCATATTGTTGATATAATTCCAAATATACGTGTGTGTTTTTATGTTATAATAATAAATTGATTCTTATTCTGTCATAACAGCAATTTTTTAACAGCAAAGTACAGTTTGTTGTTGACTATTTTACGATAAACAATTTTGCTTCCGCAGCAAATATATATTTCCACACATGAATAAATTACCCAACACAACATTTTTTTGTCAGTAACATAAATTTTGCTGTATATCGAATATATAATTATATAGTTGTGCAGTAATAAAATTTGGTTGCTTTCGACCAAAAATATGCAATAATAGCGACAGTTTTTTAATAGCAACATTTTTTTACACAGGAACTAAAATCGCTGTTATATATATATTTATCAAAGAATGTAATTGCAAAAATTATTTATTTATTCTGTATAAAAGTCGCCTTATATATACATATATATTGAGCGTATTATATAAGAATGTATTGCTCTTATCGGCGATAATATGCACGACAAGGACAGATGTATCGGTGGGAAAGTAATAGAACTTGTATTGACGTACATGTAAGCGAGAGGTATATAGTATGATGTTATCCTTTAGTACATTCTGTAGCACGATTAAGATAAATAAAACTTGAACTAGAAGCAGAAGAAGAACACACATTTATACGCCAAAGTTACTGCGGTAAGTTGGTTCGTGTACGTGTCGTTATAGTGACAGTGAGCTGTAAGAATTAATACATTTGTTAATCTATTAATGTTATTAATTCTGACCAAAAAATTTTATTACAAATAGAAGATGATTTAACAAATTATTTTTCTTTAAATTTTTGGTATCTAATTTCCAATCGTTAACCGTTAATTAAAGTTAATTAATTAATTCGTTCGTTGATTACTTAAAGATTCCAACATCATAATCCAGTGATATCTAGAAAATAAAAATAATTAATATGACTGATCTTAAAATTCCTTGTATTATAATTATGGTCTTTGAAAGATTAAAAAAAATAGATTAACGAAATGTCCTACAATTTGAAAAATGTTTAAATAATTTATAATATAATTATTATTGTGTATTTTATTAGTGTATTTATTAGTGTATTTTCTATAATTTCCTATAGTTTTAAAGCTCGTTCAATAGAAAAATTGTAAATAAATTGATAATGAGGGATAAGTGGATAAATGGATAAATTAGAAATATATTTTCTTTTTGGCAAATATTTAAACTAAGTAATATTTCAAAATTATAAAATTGCTGGATTCCGGCGGCAAACTTTCACTTTATCACAATTACTGCACAGAACAGCAGCTGTTCGCGAACGCTTTACAACGGACTACTTAGCTTATAACCAGAGAACTCTAATATCAAATCTCTCGGTCGTGGTTTCGCAGCTTATTGTCGTACGCCTTAACAAGCAAGTACCTCAACAATTTCTTCAATGGACCCATTAGCGAGAGTAGCACTACTAAATATCAAAGGATCGGCAAGAATGCTATTATGCTCTCGACCTCAGGTAATATATATAATAAATAATAATTTTACCCTATTTTTCATATAAAAAAATTTTGTCTTATAAAATAATTATAGTTTATATAATATTAAATATATATAAAAATCATACATGTTATTTTTAAATCATTTTTTAAAAAGTGATTCAATTTTATTTCTCTCTATATAATTAACTTTATTATTAAGGCTTTAAATGTATATGTATATATATTTTAAAATGTTTTAAGGATGAATTAACTTAAATATCTCTTTTTTAGAGCATTCAGTGTTGCAGAAAGCTTACATCTCAACAAGTATTCGATCGTGAATCTAAGTATGGAGCTCATAATTACCATCCACTTCCTGTGGCTCTGTGCAAAGCTCAGGGTGTTTTCATGTGGGATGTCGAGGGTAAACGGTACTTTGACTTTCTAAGTGCTTATTCGGCGGTTAATCAAGGTCATTGCCATCCAAGAATTTACAAAGCGATGATCGATCAAGCGAAGACTTTAACTCTGACGTCTAGAGCGTTTTATTCCGACATTTTGGGTGAATTCGAAGAATATATTACGAAACTTTTCGGGTATGTAATGTGCTACCTTTGAAACCTAAGTATATATTGATAAGATTAATTGATAACAGAGTATGAGATCAGAGGATGAATATGTGTGAAAGTAAAAGTAATATAATAATCTATAGATAACTGTATAATCTACACATAAGGTGCATTTAAAATTATTTCGAAAATCTTATTAATATTTCGGGAATAAGAAGGTTCAAGATATATAAGACAAAATTGATTTTAAAACTAAAATGCGATGAGACTTTATTAAATAAAGACGATACCGCTGAAAAAGAAAGCTAATAATATTTCTTTCGAAAAGATGTGTGTATAGTTGTACAATTTTATCATATTTATTCTTAATGGCATCACGGAAAATTATTCATATTTAAATATTTCATACCTTAGATATGATAAGTGGCTACCGATGAACACGGGCGTGGAAGGTGGCGAAACGTCATGCAAATTGGCACGTAGATGGGGATATTCCTGTAAGGGCATACCGCATAATCAAGCGAAGATAGTATTCGCAGAAGGCAATTTTTGGGGAAGAACTATGAGCGCCCTCTCCTCCAGTACCGATCCGATTAGCTACAATGGCTTCGGGCCATTTATGCCAGGCTTTGAGATTATTCCTTACGACGATCTTCCGGCGCTCCAGCGAATTCTCGCTGATCCAAACGTCTGCGCCTTCATGGTGGAGCCTATCCAAGGTGAAGCTGGCGTTGTGGTTCCTAAGGTAATATTCCATGAAAACATTTAATCGTAAGAATTTATTTAAAGATTTTCAAGCTTTTTCTTTAAATTTATCTTTCTTCCGGAAAGGATGGATATCTGAAAGGAATCAGAGAACTCTGTACAAGATATAATGTCCTATGGATCGCAGACGAAGTACAGACTGGTTTGGCGAGAACAGGAAAGCGAATTGCCGTTGATCACGAGAACGTAAAGCCGGACATCCTAATCCTTGGTAAGGCCTTGTCTGGAGGATTTTATCCAGTTTCCGGTGTGTTGGCAAATGACTCCGTTATGCTCACCATCAAACCCGGTGAGCATGGATCTACCTATGGCGGTAATCCCCTGGGATGCAGGATCGCTCTCGAGGCACTTCGTGTTCTGGAAGAAGAAAAACTTGCCGAGAACGCGGAAAGACTCGGTCATGTGCTCAGGGACGAATTGAACAAGCTACCGAAAGACGTGGTCACTTTAGTAAGGGGAAAGGGTCTTTTGAATGCCATCGTCATTAACAAAAAGATCGATGCTATGGATATCTGCTTGAAATTGAAGGAACGTGGGCTTCTGGCGAAACCAACACATGGACATATTATTCGTTTGGCACCGCCGTTGGTTATTACGGAGGAACAGATACGTGAGTGCGCGGATATTATTTCTAAAACTATTTCTACTTATAATTAACTAATATCCGATATAAATAATTATTTTAAAGTATACATTAAAGTCTATTTTGGACGATTTATATAATTTGCGACAAAATTCGAAACAGATTCCTATTTATAATTTTATACGTCATGTAATATAGAAAACATTTTAAGAAAATAAAATACACATATATCAGCATATGATATATAATGCATATGATATATGATATATGTCACGTATGATATATAAAGAGATTTGTTTTGTATTTATCGGATTATCACAAATTATAGATCATCTAAAGTGAGCTCATGTATACTTTAGCATATTTTATCAATTCCAATTGTAATTATATTGTATTTTTCAAATAAAAATGTGTGATCAACAATTTATCATTTTGATACATTATACCTACATCGTTCTAATCTACCTCATGTTGCATAAAACTTTATTTGAACAAGATACAATATCCGTCGCGATAACGTTCATGCAATATCTTAATGATAATCTACAATATGCAAGTGCTATCAAAAGAGTTCGATACTTTTGACAGATTGAAATTATCAAGTGGTATATATTGCGAGGATTAAACGATTGACATACATTGACGTACGATATATCTATCAAATTGCAGATGTTGTTTATTCATGAGATGCGATTAAATACGACATATAGATGCAATGCACTTATACGATTATCGTTGCTTATGATGATTTTTTCTATTATGCAGAGAAAGTCATTTTGAATTGTATTGTTATCTCGTCATATGTTATTATCTCAATAATGATAAAGACTAACATAGCGAGAGAATGTATATGCGTGTATGTGATTTATTATGTTTCGGCCATTAATAGCCATTAAGCTTAATACGATAATGTTCTCTACGCAAATAATGATGTTTTCCTAGAATAATAAAAAAAGAGATAAAACATGTCGAAAAATATATACATGTAACTTTTTGCAATCGCCATTTAAATAATAATTCGCGTGAGATTATTTCGTGCTTTATTTCGATCAATTTATCATATCGCGAAATTATTTCTCATTCTTAATTAAATAATGAAAAACAACTAAATTATAAAATAATGTCTAATATATGTGATGTGATTATCTGAGAGAGATATGCTACATAGATATTATTTCTACAAGACTGTAATAAGTAGTAAAAGCACAGAGTAGTATGATTCTTGTTTCATAAAATGTCTGTTTTCCGGCTAGATATACTCATTCAATTTATATCATTATAAACTCAATGAATAGCTGAACGAATGATATATGTCTTTTTCTTCTCTCTCTTTTTTATTGTGATTTTTACTATTAAATATTAGACATATATTATGTCTATTATATTTTTAATTTTCTGAGTAAAATATACATTATTTAACAAATCAAAGTCTGTTATTAAGATACATAATCCAAAACTTTTTTAAGTATTATATTTTCAAGATTTATTCAAAAATTTAATCTTTTTTGCATATATTACAAGTCTGTTCTTTATAGTTGAACTGGCTGCATTAGTTCAGAGCTTATCTTTCTCCTTCCAGTGTGGAGAGAAAAAGATAAATTCTAAACTAGTGCAGCCAGTTCAGTTATAAAAAACAGACCCATAATCATTCTATCAAATTCCTAACAATGATAAAAAAGATGCTTGGAAACTGTATTAACAAAAGAATTTAATCCAAACTGAATAATTTTGTTTTCTTTATGTATCATTAATGTAGAAGCTATCTCAGATTATTGTTTGTCATTATTCATTTACTTTGGCACACTGGCGCCCCTTTATACCTTCAGTATTATACTCTTTATCAGATATGATTTCTTTTGTAACGGTATTTATTTTAATCCATACCTGTCGCAATGCTTGTGTACATGATGCCAGTAAATAAGCAACCATATCTTTTGCCATATCTTCTACCAACTTGATATAAAAGCAAGATTGACGGAATTGTCATCAGACTATTTCTCGGCATTTTATACTGTTACTCGTGTTAAGGAACAAAAGAGACGGTAGTTTTTTGTGCATATATTAATATTATATTAGTGACTTATTTCATATAAAAATACTATGTTTATCAATTAATTAATTGTCTCTCTCTTTCATTATATTTCGATTTTATAAATTATTATTTTTCTTTTCGGATAATTTTACTTCGACTTATTAAAGGTAATAATGTAAAATAAATAAAAACAATCGTATATTAACGTATTTATCGATTATAAACAGGGTGAAAAAATATGACCATGCAATCCGTGAGGCAAAGGTTCTTCAATATTGTAAAAGAATCGGAAAAGAGGAGATTCTTGACTACCCAGCAAGTGATCGATCGCGACAACAAGTACGGCGGTATACACTTCAAAACGCTACCGGTTGTGCTATCCCGTGGAGAAGGGGTCTACTTGTGGGATATTGATGGAAAGCGTTACCTTGATTTTCTGGCGGGATTCTCGACTGTCAGTCAGGGCCACTGCCATCCGCGTCTAGTGAAAGTCATGAGAGATCAAGCTGGAAAGCTGGCGCATACATCAAGAGCCTTCTACTCAGAACCTCAAGGCGAATTAGGAGAATACTTGACGAAACTTTTGGGATGGGATCGGTTTTTACCTATGAACACAGGTGTGGATTCATTTTAAGAATTTTTATAAAAAATATAATAATATTTTTTTATTCCTATTAGTAATTATCGGAAAAAACCGATTTATCGTCTGTTTAGTACTATTTACAAGAAGTATAAATTCTATATTCCTATATTGCGGAAAATTGTCAAAATTTTATAACTTTTTTTGTTTTACTTACAATAGGTGTCGAAGGTGGCGATACAGCCATAAAATTGGCCAGACGCTGGGGCTACAGAATAAAGAAAGTGCCGAGTAACAAAGCTACCGTTGTGTTCGCTAATGGAAATTTTTGGGGCCGTTCATTGGCGGCTTTGTCGGCCTCATCGGATCCAAACTGTTACATAGATTTCGGTCCTTATGTACCCCTTTTTGAGAAAGTGCCATACAATGACCCGGTTGCTTTGGAGCAAAAATTCCAAGAGAATCCCAATATCTGCGCGTTCATGATGGAACCTATTCAGGGAGAAGCTGGTGTAATAGTGCCAACTGTAAGTTAATGCAAAGATATATGGCATTATGAATATTGTGTGACAAGCATTGTTTAATTTTGTTGTTGGTATGTGATGAGAATATTAAAGAAAAGTCTCATTATTACTTGAGTATCTTGTTTCTTTGCTAAATGAAAACAATGCGAGCACTTGTTCTAGCTATCAAAAAACTGGAGCAATATCATTACCTTTTTGTAAGTAGCCAATATCTTTTTTTTTCTTTCTGTTTTGTTCAGGATGGTTATTTGAAACGTGTAAGAGAACTGTGCACAAAATACAATATTTTATGGATAGCCGATGAGGTGCAAACTGGCCTCTGCAGAACTGGTACGCGTTTGGCAGTTGATTACGAAGGTTATAGACCGGATATCCTTATTTTGGGGAAAGCACTTTCCGGTGGTATGTACCCGGTATCTGGCGTTCTGGCGGATGATGAGGTATCCGACAAGACTTTATTGCAGCTGTTAAAAACATTTGTTTCTTATTATTCAATATACATGTAATTTTAGACAATTTATAAAATATTTTAATAATCATGATTTCGTTCACGCATCTTGAATTGTTGAAATTGTATGCAAGTACGATAACGCATATTTACCATCACGTAGAAGCTCCAAAGTACCGCTATATTCGATGCTAATCGCTCGATTGTTTCGATAAAAATCCATACTAATTATCTAATATATTATCTATTATAATTTCAGATAATGCTCTGTTTGGAGACGGGTTCGCATGGAAGTACCTTCGGTGGGAGTCCGCTTGGAAATAGGGTTGCCCTGGAGGCGGTTAAAATCTTGGAAGAAGAGAATTTGGCGGAGAACGCAAAGAGACTCGGGAATATTCTAAAAGAAGAGCTGAGTAAGCTGCCGAAGGAAATCGCGACGGAATATCGTGGACGTGGTCTTTTGGCTGGCCTCGTCATCAACAAAGGTATCATCAACAAGTTACTCGATTAAGCTATCACCGATAAATGGTCGACAAATTAAAACTTTGTTATCGTGATACGAGCAAAGATAAAAATATTTGCTGATGCGCACGGAAATTTCGAATCATATCTTGCAACTTTATTCTGTATTGTCGATATCTTTATACGAAAAGATAAAATGATAAATAGATTATACGTCGAGCAACGTTTCTGTATTATACCTATACAAGAGATACTAAATCTTGTCATATATGATATAAGTATTTGATGAATCTTTTGTTTATAGAGTTTGCTGATGGTTGGGATATCTGTTCGAAGCTGATAGATGCTGGATTGTTGTCGAGACCTGCGCACGGTCAAATTATTAGGATATCACCACCATTAACAATCACGGAAGAGCAACTACGAGAAGGCATAAATATTCTAATTACAGTCCTAAAAAGTTACATGTAAAGGATATAAAATTTCGTCAAAATTACATGATAACCATATTTTTAGCAAGTAAAAAGTTGTTTTATTAGCAAGTAAAACATTGTTTTTGTTCATTATCTAATTTACTCCAAGAAAAGCTCGTTTAAGATTTCAGATTTTATTTTATTCTTCAATAGAGCATGAAGACAATAATTAAGAAAATAAAAATAATATTTAATTATATGAATATAGATTTAAGAAAACCTTGCAATTATAAAATATGTTTTTACAATAGCCATTCATTTTTCTATGTACATAATATGTATATAGAAAACACAATTTTTTATGTACATATAAATTACATTTATCAAATAAATTATATATGTGATTCATTGTGCCTTTTTAAATGTCTTGTCAGACTGAAAGACTGTGAAAACATTTGGTTACATTGATTACATTTATACATCTTTGAACCAGTATGTAAATTTAAATGCCGTTTTAAATGATTAGCTAGTTTAAATCTCTTTCCGCATAATCGACATTGATGTTGTCGCAAGGCGCCGTGCGAGGCTTCATGGCTTTTAAGATGACTTGATTGCGCAAATCTCTTACCGCATAATTTACACACGAAAGGCTTCATTTTAGTGTGGATCCGTAAATGTTCAACTAAATTACCTTTTTGTACAAAACGCTTGTCGCAATATTCGCATTTGTGCACCCTTGACGTCTTGTGTGTTCGTAGATGCATTTTTAAATTATAATTTTGACTAAATTTTTTATCACAAATCTCACATTGCACTAATCCTTTTCCAGTATGAAGTCTTTCGTGAGCTTTCAAATTCTTTAAAAGTTGGAAACGTTTATTACAAGTGCTACATTCAAATTCCTTGTTCTGTGATCTATCGCTATCACTTTTATTATGTACTTTTATGTGTTCCTCTAGATACGACGGATATGAAAATATTTTATCGCATACCTTACATTGATGCACATTGGTTTTGGTGTGTAATCTCATGTGCGCGTTGAGTTTGCTCTTTGATGCGTAAGCTTTGCCACAGCTCAGGCATTTGAACGGTTGTTGACCGGAATGAGACAATTGATGAGCAAATAATTTAGATTTTTGTGAAAATTGTTTCAAACATACTTCACACTGGTGCTTCTTCGCGTGAACATCTTCCGTGTTTTTTATATCGGATTGTTTATAACTATTATCAGTTGAACATCCGTGATATTCGATTACGAGTTGCCTATCTTTTTCAGGTGCCTTCATAAATCTCAAATTTTCCGTGATTGATACGTTATTTTCAGAGTGTATTGTTACATTTTGTATGCGCTCCGAACTATTCTCTTGGACACCATCCAGATCAATATTCTCTGGAAAATTTATATTTTGCATTCCGTCATTATCATCCACAGTGGATCTTTGATACGATAGATTCTGAATGGGATTATCAACAGAATGAATGGACCTTTCGTAACTTAAATTTTGTGGAATATGATTAGAATTTTCACATATCTCTATATTTTCATTATCGCACGATATATCAACATGTTCCGTACTATGTGTTATATTATGACTTATTAATTGTCTCCTATTGGTAAAAGTATGATTGCACAAAGAACAATGTAAGGCACAAGCAGCGCGACTCGAGTTTTCTTCGTTCAATGACATAGCATGCACCATATTTGATCTGACTGATGGAGATAATTGCATATTTATGCTACTATCATTGGCAAAGTTTGACCCAACATGAGTAAAATTGAGATACGGATTTTGAGATTCCACAATGTGCATGTGTTGCATAGGTATGTTATCCTGTATAAAAGGCAAGTGCAATCGATTGTGGGCATAAAGTTCTTGATAATTAGTAAACACAGCACCACATTCCACACACTTTAGTGTCTTGTGAGAATTTTGCACAGGTATAAATCCTTGATTTTGTTGATTTTGATAGAGTTTGCAGCCAGAAACGGTAGTGTACGACGTTAGTCCAGATACCTATTTAAATATACTTGGTTGTAATTTTACATATACAAGGATGTTTTAGAAATAGGTGGACAAACTTTGGAGGTGAGTCCTCCACACAAAAACAAGAAAAGATACTTATGTTCGGAAATGTCCTGTTTTATGAGTTATAACTAAAAGATTATATTCAATTCAGTATCATGGCCTGACTTAAATCCATTACATTTTTATCTGTGGGGACACTTAAAAGCTCTAGTTTATGCAATTAAAATTGCAAATGAAGAGACGCTTCACCAATGCATCGTAGATGCTTGTGAAACCATTCACAACCGTCATGGGATCTTTGAAAGGATGTGACAGTCCACGATCTGATGTGTTCAAGTGTGCATTGAAGCAGGTGAAGAACATTTTGAGCATTCGTTATAAATTGTGAGTAGATAAACAATTGAACTAAAGATGTATTCATTGGTCATGTGTCATTGTAGATATATTCTGTCAGTTTTTGTCGTTGAAATCTTTCGATTATAATTCATAATCTAGGCATTTCTGAACATATGTTTATATGACATTTTTTTCTTGTTTTTGTGTGGAAAACTTACTCCCAAAGTTTGTCCATTATTTCTGAGAGAGAGAGAAATATTCTGTATAATTCCATATATTATTTGTTCATATATTATGATTTGTACTGGTACCTTCAACGCTGCTTGTCGCAAAGCTCTGTCTGCTGCACGGCATTGTTCTCTGTATAAAAGAGCCGACTCTGCTCTGGTGACGCAACGATCGCACATTTTCTCCGGTAAACCATCTCCTTGCCAGACCTACGAGTATCCAAAACACACAAAATACGTTCACAAACTTGAAGAGACAAGATATATCGCTTACCTCCAAGCAAGAAAGCGATCGTAATTTAGCGGCGAGTGACGAACCAGCCGGGCCCACGAACAAGCATACCATTTTGTCGCCGTCTTCCCTCAAGCATGTGCGACACAATTTACTAATGTTCTCGCTGTCAATCTCTTTCGTCACTATAAACATTTTTCCACCGTCCTCTTTCTTTAACCGCTTTCGGAATTCTGTCAAATTCTGTTTTCGCGGAAAGTCTCCGCGTGCATAGATATAAATATACATAGATTCACACAGTGTCCGAGATCTATATCCAATATAAAATTTTTGTTTTTAGAGCAGGGATTGAATAAAACTTTTATAAATAAAAAATATTTGTGAACTTATAACTTTCAAATAATTTTTTTTCTGCTTTGAGTTTAAATTTTTACATTAATATTTATTAAACATTGCTGTAAAAAGTCATTTTTAACAGTTTTATTTTATATTCATTATTTTAAAAATTATGTTCTGAAGAAACATATATTTTTTAAAGTTTAAGTTTATTTTAAGGTAAAATATAAAAGATAGAACTTGTTTTAATTAATATTATCTAAAGAATTAAAAACAAGATAGACAGAAGAAAAAGATTTAACTTTAAAAGTAAGATACTTTCCAAATTATTTTCATTAATATTCGTTCTCACTGCTTGATCATCTGCAACTTTTTTCTATTTTCAAGAAAATAAAAGTTTCCCGTTTATTTAAAATTTCATGAATAAAAATTTTAGAGTAAATGGACTTCATTTTATAACTGTTTTTTGGAAAAAATAAGATATAAGTAGAAAAATTCCTGTTATTTAATAACTAATTTGCAAATTTTTACAGTTTTGTTCAATTCCTATTTTGGAGCCAAAAATATTGCTAGCTAAAGTCACTAGAAAACATGCTCTTCTATTGGATATCGGACATCGGTAGCTAGTCTATGTACTTTATCTCTCCGCGGTAGTTACGCTGCCATATTTGATTTCTCGCTTCGCTGACGTAAGATGGCGCAACCGTGTCACATAGTTGCCGTTAAAACGACGTCATTGCGATTAAAAGCGCGAACAAGTTTCGATGGTGGTATTTGAACGCGGCGATGGATCGTGTATCGGTGGTTTCGTCGAATCACAATAGACTCCACGCATCGATTGTGCGTTTATTGCGGTCGTTTCGGGACACGCGTACCGATAAACGGATATTAAGTTTCGCATCCGAATTTGCATCCGTTTCAATGCAACCGGGATATTGTCTCGCACGGAAGGGCTTTCACTGGCAGAGGTACTGTGTAATTGTTTTCTTTTCATTTCCTATATTGATACTTTGGCGTTTGGTAAATATTGCTTGCGCGATTGGACGTAATCCATATATATTTTATTTCACTCTACTCTTAGTGTATATATGTAACTCGATTCAATTGTCTCTACTAAAATCATTGCACACAACATATACACGTACACAGAATAAGTTTCGAGAAATTTCTATTTTTTTTATTTTATAAATATACATGGATCTTTTTAGGTAATATAAATATATTTGGAAAAATATGTGAAATATATATATATACATAAAAGAGAAAGGTTTATATCACACCTGTATATGTAATTTGATTCAATTGTCTCATCTATACTAAAGTCATTGCACACGATATACACATACACACACACACATACATACATACATAAAATAAATTTCGAGAAATTTCTCTTTTTTATTTTACATTAAAAAATGTGTAATATATATA
>NW_021848923.1:216950-240186 GCF_003651465.1 Formica exsecta | reverse complement strand
ATATACACATATATATACACTATTAAAAAAAACTAGGGAATACTTTCCATATCCTAAAAATTGGGCTATTTTCAAACCGTTAAAACTCGACAAAAAATAATTGTAGACAAAAAATTAAAAAAGCATTTTGAAGCTTGGAGTTTCAATTTTAACGCGCTATTGGTGATTTAAAAAACTTTTTTATCTTCTTTGTTCTGTGCTTTAAAAAAGAACCCATTGTTCTGTTCCTTAAAATTATGAATTTTTGACAGTTTGCAGCTCGATAAAAAAATTTCTCTCGAAAAATTCAACTCAAGTTCCATAAACTACAACATTTTGCCTACAAAATGTTTTTTTTTTAAATTTGTCTATGATTTTTTTTTGACCGAGTTACACGATTTTGAAACTAAATCTGTATTTTTAAAAATAATGTTAATACTCGGCGAAAAACTATCGCAGACAAAAAATTGAAAAAGCATTTTTTGAAGCTTGAAGTTTCAACTGTAACGTGATATCGATAGTTTTAAAAACTTTTTTTATTTTCTCATTTCTAGAAAATACAGGTTTAGTTTCAAAATCGTGTAACTTGGTCAAAAAAAATCGTAGAAAATTTAAAAAAAAAGCATTTTGTAGGCAAAATGTTGTAGTTTATGGAACTTGAGTTGAATTTTTCGAGGGAAATTTTTTTATTGATCTGCAGAGTATTAAAAATACATAATTTTAAGGAACAAAACAGTGGGTTCTTTTTTAAAGCACAGAAGAAAGAAGATAAAAAAATTTGTAAAAACCATCGATAGGTCGTTGAAATTGAAACTTCAAACTTTTTTAATTTTTTATGTACGATGATTTTTCGTTGAGTTTCAGCGGTTTGAAAATAGCCCAATTTTTAGGGTATGAAAAGTGTTCCCTACATTTTTTTTGAGTAGTGTATATATAAAAAACATAGACATATCACGCCTATATATGTTATATTTGAATGAGAAAAGTCTAAAATTTCATGTATATAAGTTAATATTTTATTTACGAAAATCCATGTTGTATTTATCGATACAATCGCGGTGTGAAAAAACGAAATCGATAAAAGTGCTATTTATGAATGGATATTCTATTTCATCCGCCTCGATTTACGGTGACTTAATAACCAGATGTTCTATATTGCTGACTACATCGATTCCATTAATGAAATTATAATAGTCAAACGGATATTGATAGCGTAGTAAGCTATGATAAATAATAATATTATTAAGATAGGCATGTACTTGACTAATTAACAACAGCTCAGCAACAACAGCATCAACAACTAATTAATAACAATAAGTTATGTTACTAAAAACGCGTTAGAATTTATTTCAAACAATAACAATTAATGCAAATATATATTTGATAAAATGCCGTCTATCACAAATTTTTCAATTTAATTTAATTTTAAAATACAAAATGCCGAACACTAAAATATTAATTACTAAATTATTCAATATCTATAATCGATACTGATAATACAACATGAAATTAAATTTTTTTTAAATGACTGGAATATATATAATATATATTTTAGTATCTATTGTATAGTTTTTTTTACATGTCCTAAGATTAAACAGAGATATCAATTTGTGAGATTTGACGGTATATTGAACTATAAGATAATTTTAATAATATATATCTCAGATGAAAAGCAAAAAAAGATACCAATATATCAGACATATCATAAGTTCTTATTAAATATTTAAATTTTTGGATATTCTCTCTCTTTGATTTAAGAAAATTAATAAACACATAACTGAAGGAGTATATGTAATAATCGATATATCGAGAAACAAATTCGCGTTTCTGACAACTGTAATGTAAGTTCAAATTTCGCAAAACGGAGTTTTAACGATGAACTTATAAATTTTTAGTAAAAGCCCTTTTGAATAATAAATTCGACAACTTCGGGCAATGATCCGAAAATACCGCGGAAAATGTGGTATTCAGCTCATGTAACATACACCGTTAAATATTACGGAATTTTTCACTAAATTAATTTGTTCGCGTAGATAGGAATTTTCTGTAACTTCGTAAAATAGGATTTATATGTGTGTGTAAATATACAACGCATGACGTTTATAAATATGTCATTAAATATATAATTGATATAAAATATATTGACAATAATACAAGACTCCTGGATCATTTTTTTTCTTTCAGGAGGTGTTACTTATATTAAAAAGTCCTTAAGTAACTTGAAATATTTTTTTCTTATTAGAAAGATAAAGAGATTTAATTCGAAACTTTTTTTTCGATTTATTATTCTCGGAAATATCGATTTTAATATAGGCACAGCATATCTAAGCAAGTTTCGACACATGATAAAATTCCGGTAATTCCTGGAAGACACATCGCGATATTCTTCGAGATATATGTATGATATACTACATGAAAACCTTGACAGTATATAAAATGTACAATATAAAAATGACGGTACAGTTTTACGTGAACAATATATGCAAGCATAGAAAAGTGTACGCGCATGCAACCAATTTTTAAATATTTTTATGACATTTTAGAGAAAAACATTATTTTAATTATTCTATCTCGGAATTTTTTAAATTACGTGTTTGATATAAAAGCTATATTAATAGTTATTTATATTAATTTAAAACAGTATAAGGCACATAACTGCGTAACTATTTATATTTATAAAACGTTTTCTTCTTTTTTGATGGAAGCAGCAATCGAAAAAAATCTGACGTTTAATTTACAAAAAGCCTTTTATGAAAATTACTATTCTATTGAAATATAATATATTGTTTATCATGCTTTGAATAAGTTTGCTGCAAAAACGCGAAGAAAATTTTGAATCAAAATACATATGTACAGGGTGTTTTCTAAGTAAGTACACAAACTTGAAAGGGATATTCCTTGGCTTATTTTAAGAAGAAAAGGTCCTATAAACATGTGTCCTAAACTGCTTTGTTTTCAAAATACAAGGTGTCAAAGTTGTGCAAAAAAATGAAAATTTCGAAAATGTGGAAAATGTTTAAAGATATTTTACACAAATTTGGTATGCGTGACATTAATGTGATATTATTACATACTTTTTACATATTATTACATTTTATACATTTATTACATATTATTACATACATGAAAACGAAGCAGTTTAGGACACATGTTTATAGAACCTTTTCTTCTTAAAATAAGCCAAGGAATATCCTCTTCAAATTTGTGTACTTACTTAGGAAATATCTTGTATATACGTATAATCGTTGATGAACTGAAAAAAAATTCTTCGATAGTTTTTTATTCCCCTCGCGGCGTGCGATGATAGAGATTGAATTTCCCCGTTTCGGAACGATTCTCCCGTATCGATACATCTTCTACACAAGATTCGATCTCGTGCGTACGTGCGTGAATGTATACGAGTCGTGATTTAGAATTTAGACGAACGAGTAAGAAAACGAGCGAAATTTCCTGCAAGAATATTCCTCGAACGTGTTTTCCGACAAACTCGATCTAAGAAGCAAGAAGATGCGAGTATGTTTCTGTTCACGACTGTAGATTATTGCGGATACATTCAAGCACGCAACGTGACAAGTGTTTCTCTGTTTATCGATAGTTCTCTGATAAAAACATGCTTGTTTCAATATGGATAGATATCTTTCGAAAAATAATGTGACGGTATAAACTTATCTCTCTCTAAAAGTAGCAATATATATAACTCACAATTATATATATATAAATTATTACACAAATTAATTGTAATGTATTTACTTTCATATATACTTCATTCAAAGATGTATCTCGAGATGCAATCATAAATTATTAAGTTGTTTTGAAGACGTCGTCTAATACTTAAAAAGACTTTAAAAATAATTTAATCGTCTAATATTTAAAAAGATTTTAAAAACAATTTACAAAAGTGTGTTATAATTTTCTGGTCGGCAAATATGCTTTCATGCGGTTAATCAATTTTGAAAGGAATCTATATAGTTTAATAAAATGTGGAAAAAGTTGGATTTTTTCTAAAACAATTTTTTTAACTACAATGTTTAAAATTTTTTTAATTACAGTACTTTGTAAAATATAATACGTATACATATAATATTATCGAGTAAAAATATTGTGGTTTCTCTTATATGTTGACATGTTTCATGATTATAAGAATTATATTGTAATTTTTACCATAATATTTTCTCCATGTACATTCCATGTAGTGAGCAATATATTAATATTTATGCTTATTTAAATCGCAATGCTTAAATAAAAGAAGAACCAATGTTTAGGTTTATTTTTGCCAATTAATTATAGATGAACGTGTTAGTTCAAAACTTTCGGGCAAACAATCAGTTAACAAAATTTCCGGCTAATTGAAACTTCCAGTTCCATTTGCCCTTTCAAAAGTTTCGTCACGTGTCTGAATGAAGTAGATGACACATGGGAAGGATGATACAAAACGAGGACGCACAGCTTTATATGCTTCTGTGTCGAATGTTGTTGGCGTATAATTTTGATAGTTTATATAATGTATCTAGTTCTCTAGGGGAATAGAGTTATGATAATGCTTTTTTATTTCGGTATTTCTCTTGATAAACTTTCGTGTGACTATTTTTTTGTGTGATTATTTTTATTCCGTACGTATATAACTGTCACATATGTACAGAGACACATCCATTATTTATATATTATTCATGTATAATTTATGATAACTTATTTACATATATAATTTACGAAAATGTTTCTCCTGTTCAAGGGAACAAGTGATATTTTATTCGTCGGTTATGATGTTTTTTTATTGCTTTAAATGATGATAATAATAATATAATAATTATAACGTATTTTTCCGGTCGTTGAAAATTCCGCGTAAAAATTGTAAGATAAAGTATGCAGACGTAATAAAAAATTTATTAATTATATTGCAGGTTGCAAAAACTAAAGAGAACAAGTTTTATATTAAAATACTTTTAATTAATTACGCAATAAGTCGAAAAATATATGGTTTTTATTGTCATTCCTAAATCTTTATTTTTGTTCAAATTGCCTTTGTTCTCGCTTTATTTAGATTGTTGTACGTCTCGTCGCATTATTTGGGCACGGGCACTATATTCTTCTAATTTTTTGAAACTCGTTATCGCTTGGATACCTGAAAGCGGCCCGGTATCTTGCGCCTCAAACGAACGAAGTAAAACCCGCAGCATCGAATGCAATTTATTTTCCGGGAGATAATGTCCGTATCAGACGTCTTTTTCCGCGCTAGGCTAGAAACGAACGTGCGACACCGAGACAAAGTGACAAAGCAGCAAAACGAGAGAAGAGCCGAGAGAAGATCAAGAGAAAGAACGCGAGATAGAGAATTGAATTTTCTACACATGCAAGCATGGTTCTAAATAAATGGCATACTGAAAGCAGTTTGAAACGCGAAGCCCAGGTTCTCTCATTTCGCTTCTTCAAAGAACTAGTCTATAAAGACATTTTTTTTCTCCTTAATGGTTAAAAAGCAATGCTTGTATAGCCGTCTTTGAAGTTCAGCTTGGATATCGTAAATCCATGACTGTTATCATTAAATGAGATTACCATTGAGATTTATTCGCTGAATAAAGATGCGATATCGAATTTTTTATATAAGCATTAATAAGTTAATAAGCATATTTTTCATTTCTATTATAGATTTCCAGCTCTTGTTTGCAAGAGTATATTTTTGGCATTTAAATACTACATTTTGCAAAATAAAAATGTATTATCATTTTACTCAGTGCAAAACAAGTCTCATCATAATCGATTTTAGAGAATATTCTTGGAGCTTTTATACGATATTGCACCGTAATTTGAAGATACCTTTTATTTTCATTAATTGCATCATTACGGCAATATACTAAATTATAAAATATAATACCGAAGAAACACTATTCAAGATATATACGATATTACTATCGCTGAGCAGACATTTTATCGCAAAATGTGCTGCTTAGAATACATTTACTAAACTACCGATAAGAAATCTTGTTCTTTGATGCAACATATTTGGTGGTTTTTACTCTTTGGCCCGAATTGTGAGCAGCCAGTTAAATTTATCGACGACAGGAAAATGGATGAAGCGCCTCAAGAGAATTCTCCACTCAAAAAAGTGGTTTTGCAACTACAGCAAAAATTTTCTGGGTGCGCAAAATTAACTGAGGTACATAAATGATTAGCAAATACTGTGATATCGCATATGTTTCGCATTTAATCAATCTAAGTGACAGAGACAGAATTTATATCTGAACTGTTTGTGAAATTTAGAAAGAATGTTTTTCTGTGGCGCCTATCCATGTTAAGGCCAATCATACTTGTTATAAAGTTTGGCTGTGGTACACAGAAAAGATTAGCGGCAAGAAACAAATGAATCAATTTTTCGATGCTGCAGTTATAATTGGCAGTTATATTTCTCACAAAGATCGTTCTGTAGTATCGAAACTCATATTTATTCAATGCAGTGATTAACATTTGGCAATGGGACCTAAATTTTCTAGAAGATATTATTAGAATGTTGCTGTTATAAATTCTATATGTAACAGACAATATTCTAACAGATACAAAAAATAGCGATAAATTTTTGTTGTGACACCTAGAAATCTACCTATATCAGCAAGACATTTTTTTGAGTGTCCGATAAACGAACAGAAAAATATGAGGAAATATGATTTAGCGCGAAAATGGGACTTGTCATCGGCTCGATTATATCTATTACCTGTAAATTAATGTAATAATGGGCTTTATTCTTCGATCGAAACGTTTGCCGAAAATATATGATAAACATCGTTTTAATTTAAGGGTGGCATACCCGTTTGAATCTTCGAAAAATGAATACATTTTTTAGATTTTTTTGCAACGCAACAATTTGACAATTTTTTTTACGGTATTAATGCAATATTATTAAGTACTTAAATAAAAAAAATTTGTTTTAAAGTTATGCTAATATTTGCAGATTTATATTTTCATGTACATGAAAATGTTCGTTTATTATATCCGAAATCAAAAATATAAGTTTTTTTTTATTAAACATTAATTGTTATCTGTTATCCAACCGTTTTTTCAAAATTTTAAAAAATAAGAAAAAAGCGGCATGTTGAAAAAAGTTTCTTTCTTTTTTTTTTTTTTTACAAAAATCCATCTTTTTTTTTTGTTTATAACAAAAAAATGGGGAATCGGATTTAAAAAAGGCTTTGTTAACAGATGCGGAATCTTATTAGGAACTCGCATGCAAAATTTGAAGTCAATCCGTCGAACGTAGTCCGAGTTTTTATGCACACATGGTACATGAAAATATAAATCTGCAAATATTCGCATCTAAAAAAAAAAGTTTTTTAAACTGAAAATTTTTATTTAAGTACTTAATATCGTAAAAAAATAAAAAGTTTTTATCAAGCCGTTGCGCTGCAAAAAAATCTAGAAAATGTACTCATTTTTCAAGAGTTCAAACGGGTATGCTCCCTTAAGCATCGCGTATTCTGTAATGCCCCCGAAACATTTGCATTTTATTAACGTTATATTATCCTTTAAATGAACACACATGCCATACTTTAATATTATTTCCGTTAGATACTCATTAAACTGTATGAATCTTTAAAAGATATAAAGAGCTATTAAATATTGAAATCGGAGATGATAACAATCTGTAATTGTTACAACACAATTCACGCGTTATAATCGGTTCAACCAAGAAGTCGCCACACATTCGCACATGCACACACATATTTATTCAGATATTTTACATAAAATATATAGATTTAGAAGAATTTTGCATGTATCTAACTCATTTTTCAGATGTTCGCCATTTAATTTTTGGTGAGAAGACTTTGATACATAAAAGTTACTCCCTTTGTGTTTTGAAAAGCTATGAAATGTTTGTTATTTTTCCAAAATATAAAATAAACGTTTCGGGAGATTGTGCGATGTATATAAAAAAATATTTTTGTATAGGCGCGACGTATTCTCGTGATTTTTTGTGTATGTAATGTGAATACATGCATATAGAGCGGAGGCGAAACCGGTAGTCGCACGTGTATAACGCGGAATAAATGGAGAATCCCGAAGGGGATTTGTTTGACACGTCGCAAGGCATCTCGTGCGGTCACCCCGTAGTGCTATCCATAAATCATAATTCGCTCGACAAAGTATAAGACTCGAGCATCGTTACCGCGGACAGTGATGGAGTTTTTATAGCAGACTTTGCGCTACTTTTATTATCCGCATCGTATTGCAAGATTACTCAATGTCTTTCGTCATTTCTCTAATTGTTCTCGCGATGAAGGAATACAAAGTAAAAGCCATAGCAATCGGACAAAATGGTCGCATTTTATGTTTTAATAAGATTTTATCATTTAACTACTTATCATCGCGTAAAAATAAATTGAATGTATGTCTTTGTTATATGGATATTGAAAATGATAGCGAATGACTGTAGATATGTATAACTAAATGTGACGTAGCAAACTTGATATTTTTCATATAATAACAAAATGTCGACGAAAATAATGATTAAAAATGAGAAACAGAAGATGAATGAATAAAATGTTATAAATATACTAGCATATCTATATAAATGTCAATTTATAAACGTCAATTAAGAATCGCATGTAGGAAAAATGTTGTCGATTTATATATATATAATGACTCATTTATAGAAATGGATGTAGCATTATTGCATCTTAAAATATGATATTTTATTCGCTATCAGATTTGCTGTCATAGAAAAATCGATCGATTAACTTACACGGGCAAACTTATGAAAATGGATTTCTGAGAAACAAATATTATTTATAGAATCACTAAAATATGTAACTGAAAAGTTCTAGCAGATATGGAGATATCAAAGTTATGCATTGTCGATGTACATATAATTCCTTTGGGAGCAAAGTTTCGTTATCGATAATGCATCCTTCATACGGTAACGCATCCTTCATACGGTAACGGCTTAGGAAAAGGAAAACACACGCAACGTCGCGGAAATACGAGAACGGACTTGCGCCGAGCTTGTGTCCGAGATGATCTCATAGGTATGCATGAAGCACAACGGGTGTCGAACTATAGTCAATTACAGTCTATAATTATGGGATTGGTCATGCTGAGTTTATCCGTGTCTCATTAGTCCGGTTCTTCCCCTGCAACTAACTTGCCCGCTGGTCGTCTAATTTGGAAAGTTGTTTAACTGAAAGCGCTTACCTATGAACCCCCGGATTGGGGACACCGCGCGCTCGATGTGGATACGTATGCTGGCGGGATAGAGATTGTTTGTGTATGTCTGTGTGTCCCTTGGGAGACTAAGTCTGATATTTGCGTGTGGCACTACGATCGAGTTACTTCAACTTGAGTTTTCATCGAGCAAACATTTATAATTTTGTTTTTACATTCTTTATTATTTTTTTTCGCGACCTCACCTTTTTTATCTGCTATCTAATTATATTTGAAATATTTCCAGTTTTTTTTTTTTTTAATATTTGCCAGATTTTACGCTTAGAGAGCGTTATGAGTTAATGAAAAATTTCCAAACATATTTAGCAGCTGTAATAAATGAGATTGCCAATAATTTATTGACATTTATCCCGTATAATATTCACTATAAATAGCTTGTCTTTTAAACATTATGCTGGGATATATTTTTATTTTGAACATCACATTTTCTTCGATGCTGTATCAATATAAACGTAATATTGTAGAAAAAGAAATGGCAGATATGAACGCTTTGTATTCCTGAAATAAGTTCGATTGTGTGAAAAAAAAGAGCATGAAACGCGAAAAGTTTAACTAAACTCGCGGATTTATCACGGAGGTCACATCGCGGTGAACAATGGCACATCTATTTAACTTGCCTCTGTGCTTGCGCGGAAAATGGAAAGATAAGCGTTCAGGATTTATACGTCAACGGCGTTTCGTCGATGATCGACGCGTACGATGCGCGATCGCGATACCGCCACGCATCGCGCTTGTCCGCCAAATTGACATGTTTCGATCGAGCACGAGTTTTTTTTCTAATCGGAAATTTAAAATCGAAATTGATTCGATTAAAGAATCCCCTCTTTCGTGCGCGTACAGCATTGAAGTTAATGATATACGAACACAGACAAGCGCTCTCGCGATTAGTTAGCGCGGTGTCGGCGAATTGCGCTGCGGCAAATAGTGCTTGCAGGCCATTCGATGGCACATTGCGGTCCCCATATGCAAATCAAAATAGGTCCGGAACCGCTTCCGAATGTAATTTACGGCAACGAAACGCTCAGCCGTGCCATCCGCCGGACTCCACTGCCAGAAAATGTATTACGACTTGAATAGCCTGACCGCCTGTTTTTCGATGTCGTGCGTAATTCGTTAGTGTTAAAGCGTTGTTAGGAAATTATTATAATAATGAAAATTGCGATTATAGTGCGGAACAAACCGCTACATTTTAAAAAAACGCGATATATATATATCATTACATTTTTTTAATTAATTCTTTTAATTTTCGGAAATATTTTATTAATATTGCCGCGATTTTATCTGTTTTCGATAATTCGTTTTTGGATTGTAATTACACACACATGTATTTTATTATTACATATCATTAACTATATTACTTCGTTAAATATGTGAATCATAATTTGATATAATTTTTACGATATTGCAAGCTTATAAATTTCGCATTATCTCGATTAAACTTAATAAAATGCGATTAAATTTTTTTGCAATTTTGTCGAACAATAGAAAATTCAAAAAAGTAGGAATCAACAAAAACGATATGACGTAATAATGAAAATTGCAATTATGTACAATATGATGTATTGTTGCACCTACCTAGATATATCATCTATATTGCCGTACGGCGATCTATTTTATGAGAGATCCGTAAATAATACCGTTCACATATCGTCGACTTTTGTTCATACTGTCTAGATAAATTTCCCATTAATTTGATCACGCACGTGCTAGACACGTCGGTTCAAATAGAGACACGTAGATGAGTAGATTGATATTGCGACGCGCCGGCATTTTTTTACATAAACATCATTTATAAAGAATTTCAAAATGAGAAAAAAACAATAACGGAACGCTATGGGAATTTATTATGTCGCGATGGTATATGCTATTATCTAATTTATTTTCTGCCGGTAATGGGTGAACACGTTCTCTCTCACGGGGATTATACTTAATTCGCGCGGCGTAAAAAGGCGCGGCCTATTATCGAGGCCGACTTGATGACCGATCTTAATATTCGCGCCAATTATTCCTTTCGATCGGCAACGGCGAATGGAGGAGGCTCTCCGTTAATTCGATTGTGGCAATATTGATCCCCGCGCCTGACACAGGAATCGAATCAGTCCGCAGCTCGCGTAGCGTTATCACCATTCAAAACCACCTGATCGGCGATTTTTGATGAACCGATGGCAATATTAGGGATGTATGTGTCATATGTCAAAACATTGATAAAAGCATGAAAATTTCGTAGACTGTTCTATTATTTCTTCTGAATATCTGTGCAAAATCTGAGCATAATTCTCTTAACGGTTTGGAAATTATTTAAGTTAAAAGTTATTATTGATTCTTATGGAAAATCGCATATTTATTGACAAATTTGACAAGGGAAAAAATTGCCAATAATAAAAATTTTTACATATATTAAGAATATTCTAATAAATATTTGTGCAAAACTTGAGTTAGATCCACTTACTCGTTTAAAAGTTATTTACTAAAAATTGTAGAAAAATATTATCTGTGTCTCTCTCTTTTTCTGTAAATTACTAGTTTTTCTTTTTTGCAGTTGATTTCAGGGGTATTCATAATCAAAAATTTGTGTCATAAAATAGAAAAAATATTAATTACGATTATTTTCTTTTACGAAGACGTTAAAAACTATATTATTTTATGATACTTTAATTCTTTTTATATTCCAGATTTATTTATTTAATTATTTAATTTTTCAAACAATATAAACGTAAGAAATATATATTTTTTTTTTTCACTTTTGACACTTTTTGCTACTATTGTACAGCCGAAACATCCTTAATGAAATGTACTCGCGATACCGAAATTCACTTGTCCAAACAGAATTCGCGCGAATCGCGTTAAATATACCGGAAATACTGACGTTTACGTTATGTGCGATTTTGTCAAGATAACGTTACGGCATCAGCTTTAAATCGTTTCTTCGTCTACGTGTTACAAAATGTGTTACGCTGTGAGATGTTGCAACGATAAACAACGCAAATTGTTATTTATGACTACGATGTTATATATCGTACGATTATTTATAGCAAATGTAACAGCACGATCTGATAAGAATACAATGCATGATGTACATATAACTATTCAGTGTATAATATATAGACTATGATTTGTATATCAATCGATGTATTGTATAATATATTTTTCAATGTATATTATGAATATCACCTATATTATATTACGTTATTACAAGCGTTAATATGTTCCTATTATGTGTATGACGCAGCTATTTCATACATTTTGTTTGTTCGTTCAATACGCTAATCATACGTAATATGATCTCCGTCTTTCCTTTATACAATTATTCAAATGACATGCACATATTCCATAATAAAAATACCTTTTCGAATGTCACGCGTACTCAGAAAATTGTTTTGCTTACGAAAGTAATGTTATTAGAGACTGAAAAAAAAAAAATATAATACATACATACCATTAATTCAATCATCATTATTTCTATTCGATATTAAAAATTGCATATTCGATGAAGTGCAACTGTATGTAATATGATTGTAAGGTCTTTATTTTTATAAAGAGGATTTTTAAACGTTTAATATGTTTTTTTATTTGCAATAAATTTGTTTTAAATATATATTTGTTTCACATATATCACAATTATGTACGTATCATGTAAAATTTTATGGAATTATATGTATGTACACTTTTCCTTTTATATTCAACGATATAAAAACAGATAGTGAAAACAATAGCGCGGTAGAAGAAGAATTGAGAAAAATATTTAATTTGAATGAAATGCGCTATTTGATATTTTTATGAAAATGTGTAGAATGTTATTTCTGTGCATTTCACGTATAAATTTTTATCGTTCGAAAATGATAGCATCGTATAATGTAAGTGCTATTATTACAATCAAGGGCAATAAATTCGATTAATGAGAGCGTGTTGAAAAATAAACAAATATGTTAAACAAATATCACAAGCATGCGATTATATTTTGTTACATATTTACACGAGAGCATTGAGATACGAACTGCAATTTCACGTCAATGCTGCAATGAATGCGCCTGCGGCATCATACATACATATACGCAGACATTGCCGATCGAGCGAAATTCGTGGAATATTTCGATTCTCTTCAGCATCGCGATTAGCGAATTACATCCTCACTACTCTTATACATTATAGTAATCCTATGCAAATTACATATATCAAATTTTAGAATACAGACATACATATATTATAGCTTTCGACATTTCTATAAAACTCTTGTACAAATCTCGTATTTTAAATTTGCATAATAATATAGCTCTCTCTCTCTCTCTCCCTCCCTCTCTTTTTAAATTAATTCTGTCATCATTTTTGAAAGGTATATAATTAAAGATAAGAGAGAAATAAATTTTGCATATAATCATATTCCGTTATAATATCATTGAAAAAACATTGAATTAAATATGGTGAATAAATGAAAATTATGAAGTTTATCAAGCGCGATTATCGAGATCATTAGGGGCATTACGCACAGAGATTGATTATTAATTCATTTGACGGAAAATGAAATATATATTTCGAAATGTTTGATTATTTGTTGAATTCGCGGCACGTTGATAACGAGTGTAAATGTAACACCGGTGTACGTGAAATTGACAAAAAGCTTCTCTAGTACCTGACGAGCAACTGGGACAATTGCTATACAAGTGGTTCATGCAACAAACGTCGTCTGTATCGAAAATTGTTGTCCGCCTGGCAGTCTGTCCTTCGGCATAACACTGTATGTTTTTTTTCCCTTTTTTTCTTTCGATTACACAAGTGTAAGCCGGTTTTCCGTTCGAAATAATTTCGATAATGGATGTTGCGTCTCCGTTCATATTCGTACGCGCGACGATGATTTAACGGATAGTTAAATGGAATTAATTATAATTCCATGAGAACGCGGCAATTAACAGGCGCGAAAACGATGTATTATGACTCGTTACATCGTGCACGTTCTATTTAACGCAAAATTCAAGGCTATTACTTGCCGCTCGATGGAAAAGTTACGCTTCGCGTGCAGTGTGCGTAATCCGATAATTCTCCTAAAATGCGTACCTCTTTTATCAATGAGAACGTTTCGAAAGTTTTCTGGCTCACAACGCAGTTTAGCCGTTGAAAAACGAGACAACTTTTCGCGTTGATATAAACGACGAAATTTTTGTACTCAAACTAATTGCTCAAATCGCCGAGAGAGAAAATAAGAGAGAGAGAGAGAGAGAATTTTTATATCGCTCTTCAAAAAAGTGTTACATCTAAAATTCCCATGTAAAAAAATATTACTCTCGTAGCTACGCGATCTCACATTGCAACAGGTAAAAACATACCTCTAAAGGAAAAGAGAAATTTCTTCAAAAATATTCCATAAGATAAAACAGCTTTTAATTTTCTTATCTAATAAAATTTCTTCGTCGCATGATATGTATTCGATTTATGAAATAATCAAGTCACAATATTCATATTTACCCACTTGTTATTCTCGTGCGTTAAGAGAGAGAAATCTCTGTTCCATATTGTAGAAATATTCTACTGAATATTGTGGAAACATTGGGAATATTTATTTTTATTTCATAGCTGTTTTATCATAGCTGGTTTGCAACAATATAATTCATGCGTTATCGATCGTATTCTTTACATTGACATTGTGCAATAAATGCGCGAAAGATGTGAAACAATGAACCAGATCGAATGAAAGCAAGTGTTCGAGTAAAGAATAATTAATGCGACACGTGCGATCGACGAGCGGCGTATTGTACAGCGGTATATAGTGCTGTAACAATTATTAAAAGCTCCAAACTAACAACACACGAGTCTTGTTGTTATAATGATGATTAATGTGCTTCGCGGAATTTTCGACATTGCCGAAATACAAGCCAGTTGGTTTGCCCATCGATTTGTAATCGAGCGTGCTAAAAAATAAATTTGTGATTGTATCAATTTAATTACATAATTTATTTAACACACTTGTAATTTACACTCGGTTGAGAAATTGTATTTATATATGATATTACCACTGGATAATCTCTGTCTTATCAATTGGATCAAAGTCTAAATACCGTTACAAGCCAATTAATTTGCTCATTGTTTATAATTGAGCGCATTAAAATAAATTTAATTATATCGATTTAATTACATAATGTATTTAATTTCACACTTGTAATTTACACCCGACTGAATTTTATTTATATGTACTATATTTGTTACTGGATAATCTGTCTTATCAATTGGGTCAAAGAGAGACTCGGTCCAAAGGGATTCTCGCAGTGATCGTCGCTTTTAATGAATCCGATTTAGGGCGCTGAGAGACTCAATTAGACTATGCCCAAAGAGATTCAAATGACCACAGCTCTGAGATTCGAGACAACCGCAAGGGTCAATTGCATAATCTGACATTGTAGTAGCTTGGTCTATTCTCCCACTCGTATCAAGGAACGTTATTCTTAGAAAAAGACGCGAGCGACAAAATCTAATTTCGTTATCTTCGCCGTAAACATTCTCCGTTCGAGAAAATTATTCGCTTAAATCGGCCTTCGTCGGTCTTCTAATTGATCGCGAACGGATTGTTGAGAAGTTTAATTGCAGAGACGCTGTACCGAGAGACCCGCGAGGAAACGCGCGGAATTGAATTTTGCAGATTGTCCGAAGGGTCAACTGCGCATCCTCCGTATTTTGGTATTTCGGTCCTCCGGGCGAAAAACGAGAAAGTAAGAAACGAAAGTGCCGGGCGAACCTCTAATCCGATAGAAAACCGCGATAATTACGGTAATTGGTTGCGAATAAACGTGCACTGCATGCGACACCGAGCGACTACGGTCGGCCGGGTCATTAGCAGCGCATCTATTCTCGCAACGATGTCTGTTTCCGTAGCAGCAAACGCTATGTTGCGTATTATTAATGAACGTACACGTCAACCTTTCCAGTCAAATCAAAGACAATTTTCCGTGGTTGGATTAACTGCTCCTTTGGATTAGATGTGCGTATGCGCGATGTGTTTGTGTGGGTAGGTGTGTGTGTGAGAGAGAGAGAGAGAGAGAGAGACCTATGATATCACAATTAACGTTAGACTAGAGATACCCATTTGTGAAATTTGAAATGGTTTTAAGCAATTATACACACATTTATGCGGTAAATTGATATAATATATGAGGTAAAATATTGATATGTATATAACAAGTATTTTTTCAAAAATATTATATCATACATTTTTTTTTTTTTTTTTATTAAAATTGACATTATTCATTTAATAATTATTATAATTTTTGTTACACACATTTGTTATATATAATCGAGTATTGTTATTGTATTTATTATTAGAAAATATCACAAATAAAATATTAAGTAATCATTTATTATTTCGATTAAACTTAGTCTCTGTTTACAATTGTATAATATTTGCATATCTCTTGCAGTTTCTATGTTTAATATATAATTTACACAGTAGATATATATATATATGTATTTCTGTACATCAAGCTTCACAAATTACAACGTAATTTATGTGTTGAATCTTCAGTATATTGCCTTCCATGTAAGAGGTTGAATTATAATTGAGATTCTGGAATATACGTACGTATTGGCGAATGAGCGAATAATGTTGAATGATTATCCCTCTAATATTTGGGTATCCTTCTCGATGATGACAGTTCAATATAAAAGACAAAAAAAATAATGATAATGATACGATCTGCTGTATATTCGTAATAATATAACAATTGAATTAAATGAGCGAAATGCGTATTAATTGATGTTTATGAATAAAATATGATGGATGATCATTTACAATTCTCACAAATCATTTTGATTTGCCCATATATTATGCGCTTTTCCAAGTCATGTGCGCTTTGAGTTATACGGAGATCGTTTCCGGTTTCAGAGATATATGGCGCTTTAAAGTATAATAATTTTCATCATCTGTGTGAGAAGTTATTGTTCTCAGACGCACGTATTTCCCATATGAAACAAGATCAAGGTTATGCATTCAACAGACCGCCAGAGATTCGTAAAAGCACATTTTTGTTGAATTTATTTTCAAAATAAATTGCAAGCTGAACTAAAATATAAGAAAAGAACACAAATAATGCATTTGCAGTGATAGTAATAATAAAATAATTCAGTATATAATCATGTATAAAATAATAATACTTTAAAGCGTCATATCTTTCAAACAAGAAGCGACGTACATAATTCAAAATGCATATGATTCAGAAATCTATACTTTATGATATATGTAAAAATCATACAGTGACTATATACAGTGACTATATATATATAAATATATATTTTTGTAAGTCATTATTCAAAGAGATGATAATTATTACAATAATTTTCTATTTAATTCTACAACAATTTTGTAATTTAATTCTACAAAAACGTTAAGATTAGGAATTACAATATTTACGCGATATAATCGAGTCAATTGTCAGATATATAATGTTTTTTTCGACATGCTGTGGTCATCTCTCTCTTTCGCGTGCGCGCATACATATATATTATGTATGTGTGAGATGATGATTTTTATAATTGACAGTGTAATTACATGCGCGTTTAATTAACCTCTTGAAAAATTATTTCATTGGTTATTCTATAAAATTTTTAGTTATCAAGGGATAATACGTTATTTTTGTTACGAGTTAATGTATGAAACAATCCGAGTTTTATCGCACAAGAGTGCGTATTTATATGTATATCATGATGCGTCCATGTAATGTTTGTACGCTGCTTATTGCGATACATTTTTCATGTTTTGTTATTAGAATAATTACGCGTTAACAAATTGCGAACGAGGATTTTAATTGCAAGCGATATGCGGAATACGAGAGATGTGTGTGCTATTCTCATTTTCAATGCGTAGAGATAATGCATGTAATATACTCGTGTAATTATTAAAGTGCAATAATACATGATTTATATTTTGCGCATGCAGTTTGGAATTATATGAAAATGGATTATTCTTGTGCAAAACAGTTTCAAGTCACATAAAAATGTTTGAAAATGCGTTTTATTGTGCTGTAAAATACAAAACGTTTTTCTTTTTAAGCTATTAAAAATAATGATAAAATTTCTTTTGTTTTAAATTAAAAATGTTTTTTTTTGTGTGTGTGGAAAAAAATTTTCAGGTTACTGTTGTTAAATTCTCTAGGGGGAGATCAATATCACTTTTCTAAAATTATAAAAAATATAAATAAATTAATAAATAAATAATAAATAAATAATAAATAAGTATAAATAAATTATAAATTATATATTTGCATTTATTTGCATTTATTTGCATTTATTTGCATTTATTGATTTTTGTTCAATCAATCTTTATTTTGTTCAATCATTCTTTATTTCAGTTATTTTGCCAAGAAGTAGATAAATTGACTTTTGTTATTATTCTACATGCAAAACTGAAGATAAAATCGTCGAAAAGTGAATACGAGATATTTCATGTCTTATCTATAATATCCTACTCGAAACATCCAAGAAAATGCAAATTCTTACAAAGAATTAATTATCACAAGATTCATTTTAAAAATAGCGGAAAGTGTCACGATGTATATAATAAATTTGCCGTAATAAATTCGAGTGCCTGAAAAAAAAAAAAAAGATATAATATCGCACTGTGCGTTTCTTTTCTAGGTCGACATGAGAGAAGAGACGGGCACGGACGCGTGGTCGCTCGTTCCTGAACGAGGATCAACAAGTAGCACCGACTATAGTGGGGGAGAGCTCTGTTTGAATGCAGCTTGGAGAGGGTAAAGGATAGAGCTAGGCCGAGCGGGTGGGGGTAGTGTTGTACGGGCGGAGGGGGAGGATTCGCAGGCGGGCGGGAAGGGAAACGAACCGAACGAACGCGTTCCCGTAGCTGGCTTCAGTCGGATAGGCGCGTTTGAACGGCGTCGGTCTTCTTCGACATACTTGACAATCGAGTTTCACGCGGAACGCGGAGTTCGCGGCGTCTCGCGTGAATATACAGTATACGCGCGAGTGTGATCCCCGAGTGTGCTTTTGGTTTCGTTTTTGCTTGATTTTCGCGAAGGGAGAAAAGGGGAGAGAGAGAAGGGACAGCGCGATGAGAGGCGCGTGTGCAGGTGGTGTACAGTGACCGTTGAAAACCGACGATAAGAAGGACACCGGCGCGAAGAAGAGGACAATAGACGGCGTTGGTCTACGCGGGAGACGTTTCTCGAAACGAGATTCTCGGAAGGGAAACGGTGGACGAAGAGGAGAGAACATCGCCGACGATGATGGGAAAATGTATGGCGCGATCCGGGGCGAGACCGCGGCCCTTTCTCGCGCTTCTACCTGCCTTCATCGCCTGCGAATTGCTACTCTGCGGAACTCTCGGTGAGTGAGGCATATCTTTCTCGAGGTTATTCGTTACAAGACGCTTCGATGTGTGGCCCCGTTCGTGTTTCAAATCCGTGCTCACCGCGCATGCGCGAGAGCGTCGCGCGAGCGCGTGTTAGTGCCTCGAAGGACGAGTCGCGCTCATAAAGAGAGGTGAGGAGGAGAGGGGGGGTTGGAGGAGAAGAGGGGGGGGGAGATGTTTCTCACAGCGGGGCCTTACGCTGGGACTTATTCACGAACCGCCGCAATTCGTTGAAACGAAGCCACGCATTGTCGCGCGAGCTTGCGGTCATGCTCTTGTCGTTAGACCGGCGTATCCGAGACGAAGAAGAGATAAAATGTACAATATTCTACGAAGAAACTGAAGGTGGTTCTCTACCACGCTTCTGTGAGAATGACACGAGCGTATATAACGGACGCCATGGGACGTCTATCGTACACAACGAAGCGTCATGTCAGCTTCGACTTTTGTAAACGCAATAGCAATCTCGGTTATTCGACGTAAACGGATAAATAAAAATGTCGGAGTGTTTACTTCTTAGAAAGATATAGAATTCGCAGGGTATTTTTTTGTACTTGGAAAAATCAGAATTCTCATGGAATTTTATTGGGACGCGGAATTTTTTTGAAAAATTCTCTCCTTTATAATTTTGCTCTTGCAATCCTACTGTAAGCAGTAGGCAATCTGCCAATAAGTTAAGTTGTGAATTATGTGTTTGATATATTATAAATATATATCTATATCGCTGTTTATATATTGAATGTCTTAACAAAATATTGAATATACAGTTCATATTCTTTATTTTAATTTTTCGTGATAAAAAATGAAAATGTTATGCAAGTTAAAAAATTTTTATCTTAACGAAAGTTATTCAGTATTTTTTTCATTTGTAAATCTAGCATTCGAAACTTGTGACTTTGTGTTTTCCCTTTGTATGAAAAGCATTAGAAAACGGGTGCGATCAGAAAACTTATTTTAGGAAATTGCATCAAAAATTTTTTAAAATATTTTCTTTACCTAGAATTTAAAACAAAAACCTGGAAAATCATGGAATTTTCAGAGAATTTTTTTATATAATTTGAGTAGACACCCTGAATAAAAATATTGAACAACAAATGATGGCGAAATGAAAGAAACGCAAATCAATCGGAAATTTAGTCGAGATTCGATTAGATTAATAAAATCAATAATTAATTGAAATTTGTTTCACCTGTGTACTGGCTATACGATATTTATAGCTAAAGCAATCCGTGCAAGTTTTAAATTTCAATCAAGCGTACAAATATGGAATAATCTTTTGTAGGATTAAGTAATTATATAGATGGAATATTATTTCGACCAATTCAAAATATCTTAAGTAACTTAAAATACAGGATCTAATATTGTCGGATCATATTACGTGGATAATAAATTTTCTTTTTAATTTTGCAATTTGGTTGATCTCGGTCTTATTATTATATTTAATTTGACAAATCCAAATTTTAATTTATTTACTCTATTTAAGAATATAATGATATTGTTCGAGAAAGCACAGACTCGAAAATTTATGCTTCCGTTATTTCAAAAACGTAAATGATTTTTAAGAGCTTGATTGAAATTAATTGATCTAAATTTCGTAAGGATGTTATCTGGTGCAGCAAAATTTCGTTACATCGAATATCAATTATTGTGACTTATATTTTTGAGCGATAATCGATCGCAATAGCTACAAACTTCCGCGTACGGTTAATGACTCTTTGCAATGCTTACGTAATCTTATACGATGCGAGGTTAACGTTTAACCCAGATGTTTTCCCCACGAATAAAACATCACATAGATTTAAAATAATTTACTGTAATAGCAAATTTCATTAAATCGTTATAACCACGATACCTTCGCTTTATTTCTAATTTTGGTTTGAATCGCTTTGCAATTTTGTTAATCAAGATGCGCGACTCGCATCTTGTAAATGACGTGCACGGGAGCAGAGAAGTAGGAAAATTGCTAGAAAAATCAAGTCTTGTTAGGATGCAAGCTAGATAAAAAGTTTCAGAAAAAAAAAAGAGTTGCGCTCGCCAGGCGATTTGCGCTAAAAGAAGACGCATTCGAGCGAATAACGTTGTTTCGGTCGCACGTGACGCCAGAAAAATGTAGGTTTACGAAAAATTTTCCCGTCACGATCCCAAAGGAACGATCGATGAACGTCAAACGGCAGTTACTAATTTCGGTGCCGCAATCAGGATCGTTAATCTGTTTGTATCGACAATTGAGGGAAAAAATTAACTTATTCATATATAGCTTTTTGATAAAAAATGGCAATTATAAATACTCGTGAATCGTGTAATAGTAAATTTTTTACAAAGATATAAAATTTGATTATCGGGGGTATCGGATCTTTAGAAATTACATATTTTGCATTTATTTTAAATCACGATAAACTCGTTTCAAACATGATATCAAGCAAAGGAATTAATGTTTTATATCACGAATAAAACTCTTTTGCACGATATATTCCCCCTTTGTAATTAAATAATTAAAATAGATTTTTTACAGAATTTAATTATACGGTATTTTTATCTATAAACGTAGAAACATATAGTTTCTACAAACTTTGTTTTTTTTTTTTTTAATAATTTGTTATCGTTTATAAAATATTGCATTTTTATAACTGAAACGTTATACGCTTTTTTTTTTAACCCCGGGCTACACACTCATAACAAAGGGTTGCGAAACCAAAATAAAAAATATAAATAAATTTTGGTATTAATTTAGATATTGCAGAATTTTGACCCATGGTCCTCCAAAGATTGTTTAAAACAGAAAATATGTAATTTGCAAACAAAATCTCAAAATTTAATTTTTAGATTTAGCCAAAAGTATAATAGCTCAGATAAAAATAGAGTTCCAAAGAAAGTCTCTTTTATAGATCAGAAAGTTAAACGAATCCATTGATAAATTTGATCAAAAGATCGATGAATGAGAGCAGATTGGGATGAAATTGACTCACCCGTTTGTTTACCCGTAAGTAGGAAACGAGCACAAAGGGATTACATATACACACACACAAAAGAGGGTTCCTCTCGAGATACGCTCTCGATGTTTCTCTTGATTTAACGAGATGGTTTACCGCCGTATTAGGTGACGCGACTTATCGTGGCGCGAATCGCGAGGGGAAGCGAAGAAAGGAAGTTACTCGGTGTAGGTGTGTCGTCTTTCCTCGTTGAAATTCTCGAACGCGGAATTAGTTTAGCTGACACGCCTAATGCCCGCGATGTTTGCCGACAGAGCATGGCATATTGATGCAGTAAGCCCGATGAATGACAACGCGATGTAAAATGTTCTTGTCAACGAACTCCGCGAGTCTGACGAAAATGATCAAAGCTCAAGATATTTTGCGATATAATTAACTAGTAACAGATAATATGTAAACAGACACATATCTAAGATTGCACGAGATATCAAGACTATTCTTGATATTGTCTTGTCTTGCCTCGACATTCGAGACAAGATTTTTAATTAAGTATTTATTTTTAATTATCAAGACAATACCAAGATTAAAATTGTCAAGATTATTGGTTTTTAAAAAAGCTAAAATATATATATTTGTATGTAAATTAGATGAGAAAAAATTATTATATTATACAGACTCAAACAATTTTATTTGATGAATAAAAATATTAATGTTAATAAATTTAGAAACAATTAATACAATAAACAATATAAAATTTTATAAATTTTATAATTAT
>NW_021848923.1:186132-202324 GCF_003651465.1 Formica exsecta | reverse complement strand
ATAAATAAATTATAAATTATATATTTGCATTTATTTGTTCAATCAATCTTTATTTTGTTCAATCATTCTTTATTTCAGTTATTTTGCCAAGAAGTAGATAAATTGACTTTTGTTATTATTCTACATGCAAAACTGAAGATAAAATCGTCGAAAAGTGAATACGAGATATTTCATGTCTTATCTATAATATCCTACTCGAAACATCCAAGAAAATGCAAATTCTTACAAAGAATTAATTATCACAAGATTCATTTTAAAAATAGCGGAAAGTGTCACGATGTATATAATAAATTTGCCGTAATAAATTCGAGTGCCTGAAAAAAAAAAAAAAGATATAATATCGCACTGTGCGTTTCTTTTCTAGGTCGACATGAGAGAAGAGACGGGCACGGACGCGTGGTCGCTCGTTCCTGAACGAGGATCAACAAGTAGCACCGACTATAGTGGGGGAGAGCTCTGTTTGAATGCAGCTTGGAGAGGGTAAAGGATAGAGCTAGGCCGAGCGGGTGGGGGTAGTGTTGTACGGGCGGAGGGGGAGGATTCGCAGGCGGGCGGGAAGGGAAACGAACCGAACGAACGCGTTCCCGTAGCTGGCTTCAGTCGGATAGGCGCGTTTGAACGGCGTCGGTCTTCTTCGACATACTTGACAATCGAGTTTCACGCGGAACGCGGAGTTCGCGGCGTCTCGCGTGAATATACAGTATACGCGCGAGTGTGATCCCCGAGTGTGCTTTTGGTTTCGTTTTTGCTTGATTTTCGCGAAGGGAGAAAAGGGGAGAGAGAGAAGGGACAGCGCGATGAGAGGCGCGTGTGCAGGTGGTGTACAGTGACCGTTGAAAACCGACGATAAGAAGGACACCGGCGCGAAGAAGAGGACAATAGACGGCGTTGGTCTACGCGGGAGACGTTTCTCGAAACGAGATTCTCGGAAGGGAAACGGTGGACGAAGAGGAGAGAACATCGCCGACGATGATGGGAAAATGTATGGCGCGATCCGGGGCGAGACCGCGGCCCTTTCTCGCGCTTCTACCTGCCTTCATCGCCTGCGAATTGCTACTCTGCGGAACTCTCGGTGAGTGAGGCATATCTTTCTCGAGGTTATTCGTTACAAGACGCTTCGATGTGTGGCCCCGTTCGTGTTTCAAATCCGTGCTCACCGCGCATGCGCGAGAGCGTCGCGCGAGCGCGTGTTAGTGCCTCGAAGGACGAGTCGCGCTCATAAAGAGAGGTGAGGAGGAGAGGGGGGGTTGGAGGAGAAGAGGGGGGGGGAGATGTTTCTCACAGCGGGGCCTTACGCTGGGACTTATTCACGAACCGCCGCAATTCGTTGAAACGAAGCCACGCATTGTCGCGCGAGCTTGCGGTCATGCTCTTGTCGTTAGACCGGCGTATCCGAGACGAAGAAGAGATAAAATGTACAATATTCTACGAAGAAACTGAAGGTGGTTCTCTACCACGCTTCTGTGAGAATGACACGAGCGTATATAACGGACGCCATGGGACGTCTATCGTACACAACGAAGCGTCATGTCAGCTTCGACTTTTGTAAACGCAATAGCAATCTCGGTTATTCGACGTAAACGGATAAATAAAAATGTCGGAGTGTTTACTTCTTAGAAAGATATAGAATTCGCAGGGTATTTTTTTGTACTTGGAAAAATCAGAATTCTCATGGAATTTTATTGGGACGCGGAATTTTTTTGAAAAATTCTCTCCTTTATAATTTTGCTCTTGCAATCCTACTGTAAGCAGTAGGCAATCTGCCAATAAGTTAAGTTGTGAATTATGTGTTTGATATATTATAAATATATATCTATATCGCTGTTTATATATTGAATGTCTTAACAAAATATTGAATATACAGTTCATATTCTTTATTTTAATTTTTCGTGATAAAAAATGAAAATGTTATGCAAGTTAAAAAATTTTTATCTTAACGAAAGTTATTCAGTATTTTTTTCATTTGTAAATCTAGCATTCGAAACTTGTGACTTTGTGTTTTCCCTTTGTATGAAAAGCATTAGAAAACGGGTGCGATCAGAAAACTTATTTTAGGAAATTGCATCAAAAATTTTTTAAAATATTTTCTTTACCTAGAATTTAAAACAAAAACCTGGAAAATCATGGAATTTTCAGAGAATTTTTTTATATAATTTGAGTAGACACCCTGAATAAAAATATTGAACAACAAATGATGGCGAAATGAAAGAAACGCAAATCAATCGGAAATTTAGTCGAGATTCGATTAGATTAATAAAATCAATAATTAATTGAAATTTGTTTCACCTGTGTACTGGCTATACGATATTTATAGCTAAAGCAATCCGTGCAAGTTTTAAATTTCAATCAAGCGTACAAATATGGAATAATCTTTTGTAGGATTAAGTAATTATATAGATGGAATATTATTTCGACCAATTCAAAATATCTTAAGTAACTTAAAATACAGGATCTAATATTGTCGGATCATATTACGTGGATAATAAATTTTCTTTTTAATTTTGCAATTTGGTTGATCTCGGTCTTATTATTATATTTAATTTGACAAATCCAAATTTTAATTTATTTACTCTATTTAAGAATATAATGATATTGTTCGAGAAAGCACAGACTCGAAAATTTATGCTTCCGTTATTTCAAAAACGTAAATGATTTTTAAGAGCTTGATTGAAATTAATTGATCTAAATTTCGTAAGGATGTTATCTGGTGCAGCAAAATTTCGTTACATCGAATATCAATTATTGTGACTTATATTTTTGAGCGATAATCGATCGCAATAGCTACAAACTTCCGCGTACGGTTAATGACTCTTTGCAATGCTTACGTAATCTTATACGATGCGAGGTTAACGTTTAACCCAGATGTTTTCCCCACGAATAAAACATCACATAGATTTAAAATAATTTACTGTAATAGCAAATTTCATTAAATCGTTATAACCACGATACCTTCGCTTTATTTCTAATTTTGGTTTGAATCGCTTTGCAATTTTGTTAATCAAGATGCGCGACTCGCATCTTGTAAATGACGTGCACGGGAGCAGAGAAGTAGGAAAATTGCTAGAAAAATCAAGTCTTGTTAGGATGCAAGCTAGATAAAAAGTTTCAGAAAAAAAAAAGAGTTGCGCTCGCCAGGCGATTTGCGCTAAAAGAAGACGCATTCGAGCGAATAACGTTGTTTCGGTCGCACGTGACGCCAGAAAAATGTAGGTTTACGAAAAATTTTCCCGTCACGATCCCAAAGGAACGATCGATGAACGTCAAACGGCAGTTACTAATTTCGGTGCCGCAATCAGGATCGTTAATCTGTTTGTATCGACAATTGAGGGAAAAAATTAACTTATTCATATAGCTTTTTGATAAAAAATGGCAATTATAAATACTCGTGAATCGTGTAATAGTAAATTTTTTACAAAGATATAAAATTTGATTATCGGGGGTATCGGATCTTTAGAAATTACATATTTTGCATTTATTTTAAATCACGATAAACTCGTTTCAAACATGATATCAAGCAAAGGAATTAATGTTTTATATCACGAATAAAACTCTTTTGCACGATATATTCCCCCTTTGTAATTAAATAATTAAAATAGATTTTTTACAGAATTTAATTATACGGTATTTTTATCTATAAACGTAGAAACATATAGTTTCTACAAACTTTGTTTTTTTTTTTTTTAATAATTTGTTATCGTTTATAAAATATTGCATTTTTATAACTGAAACGTTATACGCTTTTTTTTTTAACCCCGGGCTACACACTCATAACAAAGGGTTGCGAAACCAAAATAAAAAATATAAATAAATTTTGGTATTAATTTAGATATTGCAGAATTTTGACCCATGGTCCTCCAAAGATTGTTTAAAACAGAAAATATGTAATTTGCAAACAAAATCTCAAAATTTAATTTTTAGATTTAGCCAAAAGTATAATAGCTCAGATAAAAATAGAGTTCCAAAGAAAGTCTCTTTTATAGATCAGAAAGTTAAACGAATCCATTGATAAATTTGATCAAAAGATCGATGAATGAGAGCAGATTGGGATGAAATTGACTCACCCGTTTGTTTACCCGTAAGTAGGAAACGAGCACAAAGGGATTACATATACACACACACAAAAGAGGGTTCCTCTCGAGATACGCTCTCGATGTTTCTCTTGATTTAACGAGATGGTTTACCGCCGTATTAGGTGACGCGACTTATCGTGGCGCGAATCGCGAGGGGAAGCGAAGAAAGGAAGTTACTCGGTGTAGGTGTGTCGTCTTTCCTCGTTGAAATTCTCGAACGCGGAATTAGTTTAGCTGACACGCCTAATGCCCGCGATGTTTGCCGACAGAGCATGGCATATTGATGCAGTAAGCCCGATGAATGACAACGCGATGTAAAATGTTCTTGTCAACGAACTCCGCGAGTCTGACGAAAATGATCAAAGCTCAAGATATTTTGCGATATAATTAACTAGTAACAGATAATATGTAAACAGACACATATCTAAGATTGCACGAGATATCAAGACTATTCTTGATATTGTCTTGTCTTGCCTCGACATTCGAGACAAGATTTTTAATTAAGTATTTATTTTTAATTATCAAGACAATACCAAGATTAAAATTGTCAAGATTATTGGTTTTTAAAAAAGCTAAAATATATATATTTGTATGTAAATTAGATGAGAAAAAATTATTATATTATACAGACTCAAAAAATTTTATTTGATGAATAAAAATATTAATGTTAATAAATTTAGAAACAATAAAAATTATTAATAAAATCGAGACAAGGCAATACAAGACGAGATTTTTGCTACCAAGATTCACTCAAGACCAAAACAAGATTTAAGTTTCTGAAAATTTTTAATACCGATACAATATTTTTACGAATATTGTCTTATCTTGAGTCTTGTGCAAACCTACACACATTTTCGTCGAAGCATTTTTTTTCTTAAATATCGTGAAAAAAATGTGTGTGGGACGTTTTTAAAGCTAATTGTACATCGCGTACAAGTTATTGAAGGATCTGTCAATCAATATTTCTAAAAACACTTGTAATAAAATCAGCTTTATAAAAATGCCATGTGCGTGATATTTCAGTATCTCTCTGACGGGGCTTGTAACAGAGTCGTATGACTAATAACATGGTGACCGTTCCTGTTGGCTGTGTAATATCCTGAAATATATTCTTTCACGTCCCTTTCCTTCTACATGAAAGTCGTATCGCGCAAATAATGTATGAAAGATATCGTGCTGCACGAAAAGAATAAAGAACTGCTTTCTAAAGATATTAAAAATTGCATTTTTAAAGCGTTTTTAGTAGGAAACGTTGAACATTAATGTTGGTAAATTTTACGTCTCTTTCCGTGAAAACTTCGCGGAATCTCATTCTGTCTCGGACACAAAGGGTTGAAAGGTCGGAGGGGTCACGATGCCCGTGCATAATGGTACGATCGAAGAAATGAGAGAATTGCGGACACATTATCGATCTCTTCCGTATCGCGACTATTGTGAGAGTCGCAGAGATTTGGGATCGTCGCGAGCGTATCTGACGGGCGGAAATTTTGGCGGGGCCGATTGGCAAAATTGATAATTGGATAAAAGTTACGATGTGCCAGAGATCGTAAAGGCGAGCGAAACGACCTTTCTCCCAGTCGGAATTGCTGGAAAGCTTAGCAACAAATGAGCAACAAATAAAAATATTAATTAGAATTGATTCTGCTCATTCTGTTCCGCTAACTTATAAGACGTAAAGCATCGTAAACGATTTGGAGTCGCACGTTGGAGTCGCTGTAGCAAAGAGTAACGAAGAAGAAGGATTCTCCGGGTGCCCCGGGTCTCATGTACCCTGTGTGTTCGCGGTTTTATTACCTCCGTAGCTGCGGCTGTATCCGCATCGTAATCCTTGAAAGGTATTCCGGTTGTCTTTGTCTTCATATGCGTGACTTGATGTTTCGCGGTAGCATCCTACCGGAAAATATAAAGCGTATACGGGGTCTCCCAGATCATTTTTCATACGCGAAATCTTTGCACGATGTATAGCCGATATTTCTTCATCGAAAATATAATGGGGGAGTATATTTGTCAAGGTAAGTTTTCTCATTTTTCAACAAGAAGCATCTTTGCGATTAATTCTTTCGCATTCCCGTGCAAATCTGTTGAAGTTTTAAATTAGATGAAGCTTTACTTCAAAGTTTCTTAAATAAATTTAAGAACAATTTTTGTCAAAGAAAAATCAATTCAAGCATTATCGCAGACATTAATCACGCGGAGGATTGATTTCAAGAAACTGGGACTGAGACACCCTGTATATCGTCCATGTAGGCGTATATTTCGCCTGTAATTTTCTGCGATAACGGTGCGTAACGTACAGAATGTATTAGAATAGACCGTAACTGCTTGCATTTATCGTAATATCGGACTGTAAAATTAATGTCCGGAACAGAGAAGCTATCAGGTAGATCAATGTCGCTAAAATTGTTCGGGTCGCTTATACGATTATAGTCAATTGTCCTTATTTTGTCTTCATCGATCGAGAGTTCAGTAGGCTGTCGTACTTCTCGCTTCACTCTCGAAGAATCATCGATTTCGTATTTATTATGCTCGACAGGTGAATTAAAAATGATACATGTGAGATCATATTCGCTCAATGAATAACCACGCGCGATCCTGTCTGCGTATATGTGTGCGTATATGTATGAGAGAATCGGTGTTACTTTTATTAGTATTAATTGACACGAGATCCATCTGTGAACGTCTTCATTCAGCCAATCAGTACCGTTTTGTACGAGGATTCGGCCCGAGAGGCCTTCGACCAGCTTTGATGGCATGATCTTGAATACTATCAGGTAGTTTTGTACTTTCTCCTTGAAAGTCGAATTCTTTTTCTTGTCCTCCGAGCTCGAAAGCACGATGTTTTTTATTCAAAAATATCCATATATATTTCTTTATTATTATAATATTGTTATTATACTAATATTAATGTTGGCCCATTTAGAATATTATAATTATACAATAATTAAATGTAACGTCAGTATAAGATATAACACAACCTTTGAAATAATAAAAGACGGTCTTTTATTCCCATTGAAAAAAAAAATAACAGAGCACATGTACGCATTTTTGCTCTTTTCACATTGGCACGAATAAAGATAATGATATCACAAAGAGAAAAAAAATATGTATGTTTATAAAATAAAAATTATTAAATGTTATAAAAAATTATATATAAAATAGAAAATTATATATTTTTTATTAGTTTATATTTTTTATTTTTTTTGTATTATTATTTTTAAAACAAAAATGTGCACGGTATTATGGAAAGAGTATCAACATTTGAACAAGATCACTGTTCTTACTTGATTTCGAACCGGTTGGAGATCGTAAATGTCGGTATGCGAGAGAGATAGAGTGAGACGTAAACAAGTGTACAATCCAGTGGGGATTATGCAAACATCGGGGAAACGCTTGGCCGATTCTAGAATTACGTTGGCCATAGTCGCCGAGCGGACGGCCGGAAAAGAACAGGAGGTTAAGGGGGAGAGAGAGAGAGAGCGAGAAAGAGAAAGGGAGAGAGAGAGAGAGAGAGAGAGCGGGGCCGCGTACTTTTCGACCAATCTCACGGGCTTGGTCATATTTTAGGGCGTCCCAAAGTCGCTTACTCCATGTGAATCTCGGAAACATAGAAATCACGCGGTTAGAAGTTCAGGCTGACTTCGAAAATTGTGCCGCGCGTAGATTCTCGCGAAGATGGATTCGCGTGTCGAGTATTCATATTTGTCGTCTTTGTTTCCGAGAAGTAATTGAAATCACGAAACGATTTATCGCGGTCAGACGTTGATTGTGTAATTAAGTTATCTTGATTTCGACATCTTGTATCATATCAGAATAAAACATTAAGAAAAATCATCTGTATTAATTATACCGTTTATATCGTGAGTAACGTTTTCTTTTTTTTTTATTTATTTATTTTCTTTATTTTCTTTATTTATTTATTCATTTATCATATTTAATTTCATACACTATTCATTAGAGTATGAATTTATATAACTCATCGCGCGCGTGACATCAGCAATAAAGTCGAACAGATTCGATCTACGTATCAGTCAGGAAATTATTACTACGCCAAGTTAATTTCGACGCGATGCGACGTCAGTCGGCGAGCTTGAAGTTTCGCGTTGTCTATTCGCGAATTGCTTATCACAATGGCAGATTCGAGCGCCGCGAAATCGTTCCTTTGGCGAGCGGGACGCGACAACTGCTAAATTGCACCCGTTCTCCCGATTAAATACGTCTGCAGATTAGCGGCTTAAGATTCCTCGCAGGACTTGAGCGTGGATTTAATGCGCGGATATGCTGATTTAATTGGTCGTAGTCGGAAGGACGGGGGAAGGGGACCGGAGAGAGTGAGCCGGGTGAGAGCTCTCGGGACCGAGATCCGCGATTGTTCGCGAAATATTCTGCGAATTTAATAGGTTTCGTTTCCTGCATGCCTCACGGCGATGAAACAGCGCAAGGTGGTTTAGTCACGTCTCGCGCTCGAATCATCGACGATTTCTCGATCCGAAGTAGAGCTAACGGTGCACGTAACATAAATCGACATTCGCGGTCTTGTTCGCGCTTGGTATTCCAGCGTATCGAGGATAGTTAACTAAAATCACCAAACGTCAGTTGGAAAATTCAATTAAGCTCTCTAACAGTTGATCAACTACGTCGACTGTATAAAGCACCTGCGTTTATTATTATTAACTGTCTTTACCGTGCGCGAATTAATTTTCTTGGGTACGTTTCTTCTTTGCCTAAAGCAGATTTCTGTATTTATGTTTCTATACGCATTGTGGATTTAAAATATCATCCATTTCGGCTCATGTTTGCGATTTGAAATATGTATTTCATCTCATTTAACAGAATGTCTCCTTGGAAAAAGAAAACCTGGATTCCCCAGGGATTTCGTTTTTAACTTGAAAAATCAGAGGATTCTCATGGAATTTTATTCGAACTCTGGGAATTTTTTTCAAAAATTTTCTCTGGTCATTTCGTTCTTATATTACAAGCATCGACAATCTGATTGATCAATGATTGTGTGAATTATATATTTCAAATATATTATAAATATATATATTTCTCTTTGATTATATATTTATTGTTATAGCAAAAAATACTGAGTACACATTTTTTATTGTAATTCTTTCAGTTAATAATAGAAAATGAAAATATGATGCAAATGAAAAATGCTTATCTTACAAAAATCATTCAGTTCTTTTCAGTACATTTTTAAATTTAATATTTAAAATTTAAGTGATTTTTTTTTTCTTTATATGAGGGAAAAATATTAGAAAACGCACACAAAAAAAAAATTATTAGAAAAAATTCTCTAATTTTACCTGGAATTTTGAAAAAAAAATTACCTGAAAAATCAGGGAATTCTCAGGAAATTTTTTTACAAGCTTTGGATAGACATCCTGTTTAAGTCTCGAAAGAACGAAATATTTGCATTATCGAACTCGCACCGTTATCTAACTCTTTATCAGCAAGAAAAGAATAATCAATCACTGTAGGAGAATCGACTATTTGTGAATGTTGAGCGCGATAATGATAGAAAAAAATAAAATATATAGGTAATCGATCGCTCTCTCGTGGTTTTTCCGTTAAAAGAGTCGCGGAAACAAATCGTCGTTTTTTTTAATGTCGAAACAGTCGATCTGAATGCATTTTTTGTCTCGGCAATCTCGGCCCGTTCCTCGTCGAACGAGTCCAAGATACTGGCGCGCGATGCTTGGAAGGAATAGTGAGAGTGAGACACGGGACAAAGGCAGAAAAGAGAGGCTGAACGGCCAGAGAGGGGTGGAAAGGAGAGTCGAGAGGACAAAGAGCGCCTGGGGTCGCCGGCCGTTTGTTGTAGGTGCAGCGTGTGTAAGACAGTGTTTCTCAACGAAGGCCTCTCTCTCACAAATTATAGAAAGTATCTGGGGGGACAAGAATGCGTTTACATTAAGTTCATTCCGTCGCGATTCGTTATTCTCTTTTGTAAATCAGAATCTCATTTTCCCCATGACATATTGAGACAGAAAGAGAGAGAGAGAGAGAGAGAGAGAGAGAGAGAAAGAAAAGATTTAATTAATCACAAAACTAGATCTAACCGTATTGTGACGTCGGTACAGCTGGTACGTAAAATTCGCTCTGAATACAATTTTCATTCGTTTCAAAGTAGACTTGAGAAATTATAGACTTCACTATATTGCTTTCAACTTTATACGTTCGTTTGCAAGTAAAAAATTGCGCGAGCCAACTGTCGACAGCGGCTTACAGCTGTGCGCAGCTTTTCATTAACGACGCTCTCAGCGGTGGATGTATTTAATCTCGGCACGAACACGTACATACGCAATGCTCTCTCGCCGTAAAAACCGTCGCAAAACATTCGTAAATGGAGCTGTACCTTTAACTTTTCGCATGTACACCACGAGTGGCTTAAATACTCGTCCTCAGAGGACCGTCGCTTTGCTCTTGACATCGTGGGATTGTGAAATTAATGCCGTGCATTATGACACGTGAAATGTTTCATTCTCCCCGGAGTTTGTAATTATAGCTGGTGACACGATCGCGTTGACTTTTTACGCGACCCAGCAATTTCGATCGGAATTACAAAATCACGCGAATCTTGATATTATTACTTGCAGTCTTAATATTTTATATTAATTTAATTTTGTATTATTTATTATATTAATTTATTTTTATATTATTTATATTAATTTTGCAGTCTTAATATTTCAATATTAATTCTTCTAATTTAATTTTATATTATTTATTATATTAATTTATTATATTAATTCATTTTTATATTAATTATATAATTTTTGCAGTCTTAATATTTTAATATTAATTCTTTTTATTCAAAAAAAGATTGTGAAAGAAAGAATTATTTTATTCGTTTAAAATAGATTTCCATCGCTGTCGTATGTATGAATATCAAATTAAAAATTATGTCAATTATTTTAAATTATTTTTGCTCCGCTGCTCCGCTATATGTAACGCTGTTTCATTCTTACATTAATGCTAAAAACAGCTCTTACCTATAAAGTCGGATTTAATCTCACCTTTTCAGAGTAACCGTTTATAGAGCGTGCAATATATTATAATTTTATTAGAATTAAATTAGAATCTCTCAGGCGATTATGCTCAGCGTTAAACGCGTGTCAAGTACGCGAGTTTTTCATACGTGATACTAAGCTGCCTCGCGCTTTGAGAAACACTGTTGCAGAACGTATAGTTGCAGACGACAGACTTCTCGACCGCAGGGCTGCATCGAGTCGTTGCGAGGCCCCATGGGTGTGCGGTTGTGTCTATTCTCATGTCAGTCGTTCTCAAGTCAGTCGTTCCACGACTTTTCATGGACGGCATAAACGGGCACGTCCCGGTGTCTCGCGATGTTCTCGCCTTTGAAATTCCCTGTAATCTCCCGAGATAAACGAAGTATCGATAGCGCGTATCTACGGTGACGTGGAAGGGTACGTTATCGTTTCGTTAGATAAAAATACGTTAGATAAAAATATATATATATATATATATTTTTTTTTTTATTTTTCTGACCTCGTGTAACAGAAATAAAATTTTTTAAAGCACGATCTTGTGCTCGAAATACTTGCGAAATATTCGCGTAGATACGTGACCGACCGTATTCGCGATAAATATGTCTTTCGACGAGGGTACGAAGGAACTTTACCCCCAGCGCGCGCCGGGGGTAATGCGGGACGGGGGGGGGGGGAATAGCATCCGTCAAATTTTATACGCGGGAAAAGTTTACGAGATGCACGGCCAACCGGGCTCGGGGCCCGGCGTCCGTAATGGAATTTACCTACTTACAAAGCGGAGAAACGTTACGGGCGTGTGAATGATTTATAAGTTGGGGGGGGGGGGGGGGGGGAATAGCATCCGTCAAATTTTATACGCGGGAAAAGTTTACGAGATGCACGGCCAACCGGGCTCGGGGCCCGGCGTCCGTAATGGAATTTACCTACTTACAAAGCGGAGAAACGTTACGGGCGTGTGAATGATTTATAAGTTGGGTTTTCACTGTGTCTCGGGGAAACGCACACTCTCCTCGGGGTGGTTAAGATTGATTTTTTTACGAGGAAGATAGATCGCGCTATCTCTTTCAATTACAGCGAGTTTAGTCGTCCGACGTCTCGAATGACGCGACGGCGAGCGAGCAAGCTTGCGAGGAAACAAAGTACTCGGGCGAAAACTTGTCGGAAGAAAAAAAAAAAAAAAACAAGGAACAAGGGATTTTTTAACGGCGAGACACCTGTACGCGAAGAAACTCAAAATCGACTAAGCAAGCTCGGCAAGTTTTCGCCCAGCGTAAGTTTTCGAAGCATGAAGCGCAAACAGCGGAAAATAGAAAAGATGCGATTGTCGAAAATTCAGTTGGAAGCTTCGAGTGTTGTGGCATATATTTATCTTTTTTTTTTTCCTCTCCATCCTCTCGTAGCTTTACCTGCGTCCGTTTGTCTCTTCCTTCTTGTCTTTTTTTCTTTCTACTCTGAATGTCACCGCGACAACTCTCAGGTTTTCGAGATATCCCTGGTGGAGGAAAATCACTGATGCTACGGCAGGGGGTTCTCGAGTGATTCAACCTGCGACGTCTAATGTACTTTCGTGACTTTGCGTGGAATGAGACAGTAACGTAGTTGTGCGTCTCGAGATCCTTCTCTTCTTCTTTTCGCTTGTAGTATAATTACCTTACTTTACCAGAGCATATAATCTCCAACATAAATTTTTCGCTTTTTCCTCACAAAAGCAAAGATAATTATTCGCACTTTTATTTTATTTTAAATTTACTCTTTTATTTTTTTTTCATGATTAAAAATATATAATTAAGGATGTTTTACAATAGTAGCAAAAAACTGTTAAAATCAGAAAAAGAATACATTTCTTACATTTAATACTGTTTGAAAAATCAAGTAAATAAATCCGGATTATAAAAAGAATTAAAGTCTCACAAAATAATATGGTTTTTGACGTCTTCGTAAAAAAAAATAATTGTAATTAATATTTTTTCTGATTTATGACAAAAACTTTTGATCGTGAATATTGAAATCAACTGCAAAAAATAAAAAAAAACGAGTAATTTGCAGAAAGAGAGAGAGAGAGAGAGAGACAGATAATATTTTTCTACAATTTTTAGTAAATAACTTTTAAACGAGTAAGTGGATTTAAATCAAGTTTTGCACAAATATTTATTAGAGTTTTCTTAATATATGTAAAAATTTTTACTATTGGCAATGTTTTTGTTTTGTCAAATTTGTCAATAAATACACGTTTTTTCATAAGAATCAATAATAACTTCAAACTTAAATAATTTCCAAACCGTTAAGAGAATTGTGCTTAGGTTTTGCACAAATACTGAAAAGAAATAGTAAAACAGTCTACGAAATTTTCATATTTTTGTCAATATTTTGACATATGTCACATACATCCTTAAGTAGGATTTATATATAAAAGATCTTTTATATTTGCAATTTATCGATCAGGTTAAATTTAGCACAAGTTGGCTTAACGATACCATCGTAATAGACACTTCGCCATCCTGTTTTTTTAGGTATCCGATTACAGTCGCTATTGTCAAAGACGTTTCGCATACCGCAAATACCGAAGGCGTTACATTTCATCGGGCGTTCGATGAAGCGTAACGCGTAAGCATATGTAACGAAGGGTTCGTTAAAGCTCAGACAAATCGCACTCTCATTCCAAACACACCGGAAGGTATATGATAAAATCAGCACGTAAAACACGCTCATTTTGTAGAGCGCAAATATCCGTAATACGATAACCAAAGCGAATAATAACGCGAGAAAAGCGTAACTGAAACTTGGCGTTTACGTCGAGTTAGCGATTTACTACTCGGTGCACCGCGTCTAGTTTATTCAGTTAAGCGCAGTTGATCCTGTCGCCGTGAAAATTTACAGCAAACGAACCGGCAATCGCCGCGTGTTTGCGTAATGTCACCGCGGATTCTATTATAATCTCTTTGTCCCTCTCGGTATTTTATCGATATATTTCTGAAAGTATTAAGCACGCGCGCGGTTTAATATTAATACCGGGAAAGAGATGGAGAGAGAGAGAGACAGTATATCCTCATGCGCGCCAACGATGAATTAATGGAGAAGGGATAATTTTGGCGCCACAGGGACATTAGGAACCTTCGGTCCCTGACGCGGCAGTAATTCATGTCGCGACCATTATCGTTCTAATCCGTTCTAATTGGCTGGATTTAGCGGTTGCATCGCCGAGTTTAGAAACCCGGCGAACGTCCGTCAGAAATGACTGCTCGAAAGCGATGTTGACGTCCGTTCGATCGCGGCCGAAATACATTTGCATTCGAAAATCGTCGTCCCCGCCACTGACTGTCAGTCGTTTATGATGAACGGAGCTCGTGACACGCGTAGACAGAGGAAATGATTTGCATACAGATTTTCTGAGCACGCGTTCGAAGCTGCGCTCGATTGTGCATTAGCTTTAGATCCATTTACCGATATCCATTCTTTCGATATATCATACATCTCTCTCTCTCTCTCTTTCTTTTTTTACGATATATTCAATTCTATTTTTTACAATATATATATACATATTCAGTTCTATTATATATATATAATAGAACTGAATATGTATATTGTAAAAAACAGTATAATAAAATTATAAAAAATATAAAATTATTGCATTAAATTATATGTTCTAGACAATAAGATTTTAAGATCGTGAATAATTTCAATCGCAAAAAGAAAAGTAACAACTACGCGCGAAATGTCGATTGATTTTTTTTTTTTCGAATCGGATGAATGAGAATATTGAATATTTTGTACTTGACAATGTGCAACGATAATGCATTTAATCATGTATACTATGCATATTTACGATGGTTTTACGATCTCGGTATATCCGGTAATGCTCGATATAAATTTGTTATCAACGTAGAATAGAGAATCGATACTTTAACGCTCGTCGTTAGTCTTCATTAGCGTTCCTATGAGGCCGAAGACGATAGGATCGTGTTTTCTATGCAAAAACGCGAAATTGGCTCGTTTGTCGACGAACTAAGAAACTATAAACGATCAAAAGATTTACATTTATAAAATGTTAGATGTTAATTTTTTCCTTTTGCTCTATGAAAATGCTTATATATACCATTTTAATTTTTAAAGAGTACTTAATTAGAAATGTGTAATATTTTTTTTGACACATTTTTTTATTAATGTATATGTATAATGTATAGTTTATGATATATTCGGCTTGCTGTTCATCGTGGCCATTTTTTTTCCTCGTCGATGTAACGTTTTTTCTTTTTTTGCCTTTGCCCGTCCTTTAATGATTCATCGTACAGAATCATAATTAATCGGGACATTTCACAGTACGCTGACTATTATCGTTGCAGAGATATATTTGATGTGCTACCAGCCTTGACTTTTTTTCGTCTTGAAATTGAAACAGGTGACATTTCAGTCGAATTTTCACAGAAAGTTTGGTTGTAACATCGGCTTTGCATGCAATATGCACTCTTGCATTCGCAGTTCTAATTACCTACGAGATACGAGAGAGAGAAGCGAAATTGCCTTTGCAGACTCTCGTCTACCAGTACTTGAATTAGCAACTTATGGTACGTCATATGCCACGTTTAATTTACCTTTATTCGCTACTGATGCCGATGGTCTTAGTAGGTAAATAGTTTTTCAATCACGGCGCTTTAATTACAAGATGCACTCGGAATATTTTGTCGTTGCTGTTTGTATGAATACGGCCTTGGCTGTTCTGTAAAGAAGGAAAGAAAAAAACTGTGGAAACTGGAACTTGTTGAAGCAGAGAAATTGCGCGGACTTTTGTTCTATTTTGCATTTTATGATAATAAAAGGAACTTCTCTCTCTCTTTCAGTAAGTATGTACCAAAGAACGAAAATTCTCGGGAATTCAATAAAGTAAAAGGTTCATCTTCATAAAGGTTCACGTTTATTCATTGTGACATTCATTATAACGTCAACTGTACGCTCTCTTTTCTATAATATTAAATTTATTTTATAAATTATCCTTCACAATATTGGCAATATCAATTGCATGGAATAAATCTAATAAGGCAGCCATTGCCTTTTTATCTTTGATACATTGATAAGACGAGTTTTGCAATAATTTAATAAAAAAAAAAAAAAAAAAAT
>NW_021848923.1:185222-185821 GCF_003651465.1 Formica exsecta | reverse complement strand
AAAAAAAAAAAAAATTAATATTCAAATTTATAAATTCTAAATTATACTCGTGCAAGTAGAAAGATATTCTCCTTTATGTGCCCTGATGACACGTCTATGACACTGTGGTAAGTATTGTGAGTGGTACTGTGGGAAAACGCTTATGACGCTTAATGTATCGGGATACCGGAAGCATGGTGATATCATTTCCGCGCGACGACGTCTCGCTTATATTACACGTTGCGTCGCGTTTCCGTTCGACTAATTCTAAATAGAGGCCGCGGCACGTAACGCAACCAGGTGGAGAGACAAGATCGTCGCGAAAGATAAATATCCGTATTCCTTGCGGATCCGTCTCCATTTTCTACCCTTTCTAATTCAATAAAGTAAAAGGTTCACCTTCATAAAGGTTCACGTTTATTCATTGTGACATTCATTATAACGTCAACTGTACGCTCTCTTTTCTATAATATTAAATTTATTTTATAAATTATCCTTCACAATATTGGCAATATCAATTGCATGGAATAAATCTAATAAGGCAGCCATTGCCTTTTTATCTTTGATACATTGATAAGACGAGTTTTGCAATAATTTAATAAAAAAAAAAAAAAAAAAAT
>NW_021848923.1:176686-184546 GCF_003651465.1 Formica exsecta | reverse complement strand
TTAATATTCAAATTTATAAATTCTAAATTATACTCGTGCAAGTAGAAAGATATTCTCCTTTATGTGCCCTGATGACACGTCTATGACACTGTGGTAAGTATTGTGAGTGGTACTGTGGGAAAACGCTTATGACGCTTAATGTATCGGGATACCGGAAGCATGGTGATATCATTTCCGCGCGACGACGTCTCGCTTATATTACACGTTGCGTCGCGTTTCCGTTCGACTAATTCTAAATAGAGGCCGCGGCACGTAACGCAACCAGGTGGAGAGACAAGATCGTCGCGAAAGATAAATATCCGTATTCCTTGCGGATCCGTCTCCATTTTCTACCCTTTCTTTTACATCCCGTCCTTTCCTCGCGACATGCATGGAAATCGGCTTGGGCGAAGAAAAAAAAAAGAAAAAATACGTGGAATCGGCTCGTTTCGCACTTCACTAACGACGAAACGCTTTACTCGCGTTACCGACGTTCTTACATCTTATCGCCTTTAGAAATGACTTTTGCATTCATGCCATTTAAGGATGTACATGTGTCATATGCCGAAACATTGACAAAAATATGAAAATTTCGTAGACTGGTCTACCATTTCTTCTGAATATCTACGCAAAAACTGAGCACAATTCTCTTAACGCTTTGGAAATTATTTAAGTTTAAAGTTACTATTGATTTTTATGGAAAATTATTATAGAACATGTTAACAAATATGATAAGAAAAAAACATTGTCAACGAAATAAAAATTTGCATATATATTAAGAAAACTCTAATAAATATTTGTGCAAGACTTGATTAGATCCACTTATTCGTTTAAAATTTATTTACTAAAAATTGTAGAAAAATCTCTCTTTTTCTCTCTCTCTTTCTGTAAATTATTTGTTTTTTTTTGTTTCTTGCAGTTGATTTCAGGGGATATTTACGATCAAAAATTGTTGTCATAAATTAGGAAAAATATTAATTACAACCATTTTCTTTTACGAAGATATTAAAAACTATATTATTTTGTGATACTTTAATTCTTTTTATAATCCGGATTTATTTATTTAATTTTTCAAACAGTATAAACGTAAGAAATATGTTTTCTGTTTTAAATTTTGACAGTTTTTTTGCTATTATTGTACAGCCAAAACGTCCTTAACGCTTCCTTTGCGCTTATTTTTTCCAGGGCAAAAATCAATGTCGTCCGTAAAACCGTAATTAATTCATCACTTTGCGTTATTCTTGTTCGTTTATACATTCTCGTTTCCACTTCCTTATGCGATATTGAGTAAAATCTACAATTCCTAGCGCGAATTAAATGTGATGCATATCCATAATTTTTTATGCTTTCGCCTTTTTCGTATCTTGCGTCTAAATGGAATATCAACGATTATATTTAACCGCAACGTCTGCTATTCGCGTTAAACTTTGTACGCTTATAAAGATGCTGCTTGCGCGGCAAACTCGGTTCATAGCGTGTGATAAAAAGAACGAAAGAAGAAGGAGACAAAGTACATATATTTATACATATATATACATATATATATCGCATCAAGGAGTAATAAGGAGATGTAAAGAGGTCAGTACTGTACTTAACGGCACGATCAACGTCGATGAATTTCTCGGGGAAAGTTCAAGTGAAGTAATGGTCGGATAGAAAGAAAGAAGAAAGAGAGGAAAGGAACCTTTACGTCTTTGTAACAAGCGCATCGACTTGAGCCTCTTGAAATTTAAGAACAGATCTTGAGTGAGCTCTATTCTCACCACGCTCGGCCGCCCTCTCGCATGCTTTCGATCGGTATTAAATTTCTATCCTGTAAGAGAAGAAATACAACCTGCAAAGTTCGACGATCGGAACGTAAAAGGTGCTCGATAAAAAAAAGTTCGCCAAATTCCTCGCTATACATTAAATTACAAAGACGAGTAAAGCTAGAAACTATGCTGAAGTAACACGAAGCGCAGCGTGTCGCCCTTCCTTGCAAGACAGAGTGACAATTCGAGTATGTTTACGCGCTTTAACGTGGTACTACGGATTAAGCTCTTACTATTTATACTACACGCATAGCTAAGCAAGAGCGAGATTGAATCACGAGATTATCATGCGTCCGCTACGCTCCGGCCGGCAGTCAGTCAGAATTCCGCTTAATACTCCCGAAGAAGCTTAGTACATTCGGCGCAGACACGCAAATGCGACATCGACGTTATTAAAGCCCGAGCGGAGCCAACAGCTGCTAGCTACCTATCTATCTCGTGTCTATATCTAATATTATAGACGCGTAGACGACGCGACGCGACGCGGCGGATGCTCTGACAATGAGTCATGAGAAAGAAAAACCGGATCTCCCCAAGCGCGCCATGCGATTCTCCATGTCACGAAATACCCGTTTTTACACTTACGAGCTTGGCGAGCGGCTGAGAGAAAGAAAAGCGGAAGATTTGCGCGGGACTTTGTGCGAGAGATGGACGACTAACAATAAGTAGTGCGTCTCGGAGAGGAGAAGCTTTTGCCTCCTCCCTCCCTCCCTCCCGCCCTCCCTCGCCGATGCAAGGAGTATAACTAGGAATTTAAAAGTTTGCGCGAAAGAAGGGAAGGAAGCACGTAGGCACGCGTTGGCCTTTTCTCCGGAGTAGCTTTTAAACGAAAACTCACGACCGGCTGGATGAGCTCCGGCTCCAACGAAAATCGAGAAACTCGTTACTCGTTACTTCACCTGCCAATCTTAAATCTCGCAAGGCCCCGCCATCGCTTTTTCCGAATCTTGGCTGAAATTTTACCTTCTCTCCCTCTCGAGTAGAAAACTTTGCAGATACAGGTATTATGTTGCATTTATATTTTGAGACTTTTGTTGCAAGGTTTTTTTATGCGATCGATTAATACTGACAATTTTTTTTTTTTTTACGTGTTATCTCTCTTAAAATTGAAAATTTTCAAATCGAGATATCAAATTAATTGAATCGCTTATATATATATATTTGATATATGAAGCTGTGACAATTTTTTTTCACATATTATCTCTTTTAAAATTGAAAATTTTCAAATCAAGATGTCAAATCAATTAAATCGCTTATGTGAATATATTTGATACATGAAGCGACTTCTCATACATACACATTATTCCGCCTTAAATATTCTAAATATAAAGTTTAAATTGTTTTTATAGCATATTTGAAATATAATATCATGTAAAATAAAAATCTAGTATCTCAAATAATATGGTTTTACTGCAACATGTATAAGTTGAGAGTTGTATATTTCTTTCTTATTTCACATTCTCCGCATCGTTTACGTGAAGTATGGCATTTGTACTTTTTAGTGCTGTAATAATACCGACATTGTAGTCATTCGTAAAGTTTAGTTTCATAATTTCAAGATACAATTTTAATGACGCAAACAAACATGCACTAATATTTGACGTAAACGATTAATTTACGTTTATATTAAACTTTTAATATCGTCGCAATATTTGTTTTATTCGGTATCGAAAAAGAGAGCAGAAAAAAAGAGAGAGACAGAGAAATATTAAATAAAAATAAAAAAGATAATTAAAAAAAATAATAAAGAAATAAATAATAATTGATAAATTTATATAAGAGAGAGAGAGAGAGAGAGAGAGAGAGAGAGAGAGTTTTCAAAAATTAAATTTTTTTCTCTTATCGAGTGCGCGCTCTAAATGTATATCGCTCTTTGTATATATGCCGATGGCAGAATCGTGCTTGACGTCTCGTTTCCCTTAACGTTACATTCACATCAGAAACGTTGAATTTGACATTGCATCCGAGATGTGAACTTGGAGTGAGTTTCATTAGGTGGATTTCGCAAATTAATTCGTCGAAAAGCGACAGGTGGAATAAAACGCATTCGCGTGCTTGGCGTATACCGGGAGCGACGTGAACTAGAGATCTCGCGTATATATATACGGTGACCTCTCATAATCAGAGTTGGAAAAACTGGTCTTGTGAGGAGTGGTGTAACTGGATTACACGGGTCGGCTACCGTTTGGTTGCGCGGTCGGACGGCGATTGACATCAAGGCGCGTATGCGACTCCCGGCGATGAGATTCCCTCTTGATACAATCTCGAATATCGCTCCATCTTTGCGGATTTTCTTTGCCTTCCGTCAGTCAGTTTCTAGCTTACAGCCGCCAGTGAGAAATTCAGGCGGCGGCGCCTTTCGTGGAGGGAAAGGATAAGGAAATAAGCCTCATAATCGTGACGTCGAAGGGTGAATGGCGGTAGGGAAATATAATTAATTACGCTCGGAAATATTTAACGTCCGATGAATCAGTCTCGTAAGTAAATGATGCTGAAAAAAAATGGAGAGTAATTCGTGTAGACACAGCGGCGTAATTTTTATTACGTACGCAAGGGAGAGACTATCTGCTCTCCGATCTTTCTTTTATAACGACGCGATAATATATGTCGGAGAAACAATAATTTACACAATTCTAAGGTACACTTTGTCCTTGAGAGGAGGAGGGATCTTGTGGAGGGATCTGTTTCCTTCCGTACATCCGACGCCGCAAACTCGTCTCTCGTTTACGACCTTCGGTAATAACGCGTGCGAGCGGCATTCCCTTGGCGTATACCGGGAGCGACGTGAACTAGAGATCTCGCGTATATATATACGGTGACCTCTCATAATCAGAGTTGGAAAAACTGGTCTTGTGAGGAGTGGTGTAACTGGATTACACGGGTCGGCTACCGTTTGGTTGCGCGGTCGGACGGCGATTGACATCAAGGCGCGTATGCGACTCCCGGCGATGAGATTCCCTCTTGATACAATCTCGAATATCGCTCCATCTTTGCGGATTTTCTTTGCCTTCCGTCAGTCAGTTTCTAGCTTACAGCCGCCAGTGAGAAATTCAGGCGGCGGCGCCTTTCGTGGAGGGAAAGGATAAGGAAATAAGCCTCATAATCGTGACGTCGAAGGGTGAATGGCGGTAGGGAAATATAATTAATTACGCTCGGAAATATTTAACGTCCGATGAATCAGTCTCGTAAGTAAATGATGCTGAAGAAAATGGAGAGTAATTCGTGTAGACACAGCGGCGTAATTTTTATTACGTACGCAAGGGAGAGACTATCTGCTCTCCGATCTTTCTTTTATAACGACGCGATAATATATGTCGGAGAAACAATAATTTACACAATTCTAAGGTACACTTTGTCCTTGAGAGGAGGAGGGATCTTGTGGAGGGATCTGTTTCCTTCCGTACATCCGACGCCGCAAACTCGTCTCTCGTTTACGACCTTCGGTAATAACGCGTGCGAGCAGCATTCCTCGTCGAGTAATGTGCGGAAATAAAAGGTCAGTGAGCAGTCCACTCCAAGCCATCGTACGTACACGAATAAAAGTCACTCCAGAAGGAGAATGGTTAAGTGGGAATATAAGCTGACAGATATACTCTTGGCGACGTTGCCACAGAGCCAGCATACCGCATGTATCTCTCTTTTGCACCGTTCGTGAACAACGGCGATTACATACTTCAATATGTATACGTACATATATATACACACACACACACACACACACACACATGCGTGTATCCATTCGCACTAGCATGGTTTACCCGCCATACTTTCCTGCCGCCAGCGTGCACTTGAGAAAAATACAGTTGCGCCGACAAGAGAGAATGGCCTAGAATCCGTGTTAGCCGAGGCACAATTACGATTAATCGGATTACAAATCAAAGTGGAGTTACACTGATATACAGAGAGATTTTGTTTTGTCTGCTAATATAAATAGAAGATGAGCGCAAAAAGTTACAAAATTACACGGATGTTAAGGATGTATGTGTCATATGTTAAAACATTGACAAAAGCATGAAAATTTCGTAGACTGTTCTATTTTCTTTTTAGTATCTGTGCAAAATCTGAACACAATTCTCTTAGGCCCGATTCCACAACTTACTTTAACCGGAGTTTAACTCGTTAATGGAGGATTCACATTGCATTTGATGTATAATGTACGACGTCCGATTGGATACATCGGACATCAGACGTAATGAATTTTCTATTAACGAGTTAAACTTCGGTTAAAGTAAGTTGTGGAACTGGGCCTTAATGGTTTGGAAATTATTTAAGTTTAAAGATTCTTATGGAAAATCGCATATTGTAGCACTTATTGACAAATTCGACAAGAAAAAAAAATTGCCAATAAAATAAAAATTTTCACATATATTAAGAAAATTCTAATAAATAATTGTAGAAAAATGTTATCTCTCTCTCTCTCTCTCTCTCTCTCTCTCTCTCTTTCTGCAAATTACTCGTTTTTCTTTGTTTCTTGCAATTGATTTCAGGGGATATCCACGATCAAAAGTTTTTGTCATAAATTAGGAAAAATATTAATTACAACTATTTTTTTTTTAGGAAGACATCAAAAATTATATTATTTTGTGATACTTTAATTCTTTTTATAATCCGGATTTATTTATTTGATTTTTCAAACAGTATAAACATAAGAAATATGTTTCTTTTTTAATTTTGACAGTTCTTTGCTATTATTGTACAGCCAAAACATCCTTAAGATATTTTAAATTATAATTTCAATTTTTTAAAAGCTTACTAATTAATTTTTCTCGAAGGATTTAAAAAAAATTCAAGACCGGTGATTTGTAAACACGCAATTTGTAAAATGCATAATTTGAAATAGGAGTACATATCGTAAATAGATTTTATTACCACGTATTACTTTGTAGGATTTAAGCGTAGGTATCATGAGACGATATACGTATATACCTTGTATAAAGTAGACTCAGGAGAGAGGTGAAGAAACGAAGAAAAGAGCCGGTTGTGCAAGCCAGTCGCGACTCGCTTGGGATACGATCTTCATGGATGCGTTTACTCTCACACGGGTAGCGCGATAGTGCTTGCGCGATCATTATATATATTTATTTGTCTAAAGAACTTGACGCTTTTTTCCCCTTTTTCTTCCGATTTTTTTTTTCCTTTCCGTTTTAATTGCGAACGATTTGTGACTTTCTGACCGGGAGGCGATTAGATGGCAAGCGCGGAAGCTCGCGGAGATGAAATACGGCTCGTTTTTCACATACATCGCCGGGTGATCTCGTAGATGTAAACGCTCGAGTTCCGCAAGCACGACAGTATTTTTACATTCATAAATTCTGCTGAGGATACGCCACAGGAAACTTTTGTCACGCGCGCGCGTTACAAGTGATTTATCGTCGATGGAAATCTTAATATTCGATACAGATGCGCCGCTGTTTGCATGCTCGCGCGTATCATGTTTTATATGTATCGACATTGTGAATATAATATACTCGCGCATGCGGGTTTATGTTAAAAATTAACGCCTTTGTCGGCAACTTGGCGTGCTATTTGAAAAATTAATAAGGACATGGGCCATGCATGTAAGTTTAGCTTCAAATATTTTTCTCTATATTGCTTACCACTAATTTTTAATATATTTGCTTATATCAATTAAAATGGAACACTCTCTGCATGTATATTACATGTACATACATATATGTGTGTATTAGATATACATTTTATATTTTTGTATATCCATTTGAGATTAAAATAAATAATAATTTAACACACACCGATACGATGCACAACGGCGGGATTGTAGCAAAAGTTGCAGTACAAGATTGATTCTGTAAAACATAAATATTTATTCCAATTATATAGAGCAGTGTGCGAGATAAATATAACTTCAAAAAATAATAATTACGTGTATTTGAATTTTCTATTTTTCTTATCCTTTAAATCAGCATTTTTAAAAAATTATATAATTTCCGAAAAAGAATTTCTTTAGATATAAATTTTTATAAAATATGATAAATGGAAATCTTTAATTCTTATATAAATTATCTAAATATTTATAAATTATCAATACTTATAAATTGTAAATATATTATAT
>NW_021848923.1:154529-176488 GCF_003651465.1 Formica exsecta | reverse complement strand
ATTATATTTACAACAAAAATGAAATATTTTATATAATATGTATATATATAACAATATTATTATAAATACTTTTAAAATTTATATTTGTCAAAAAATAATAAAATAAAAATCTAGAGTATTTTACATTCATTATATTATACACAATGATGTAACAGATTACTATCGTGAAGAGAACAATTAAATTGAAAAGCAATAGTTAATAAATTAATAAACGCTTATCTCGCAGTTGCTACGCCGTCACCTGACATTCAGGGCCTCCTCCCTCTTCTCTTTTTCATCTCTTCTTCTAGCACTCACAACTTTTCACTTGCGAAAATACAGTTAATTAGGATCGCGCGCGCGCACTAATTAGAATATGATCACGCAGTATTTTGCACAGCACTCCCGATGTTAATCACGTGTGACGCATATTTTATCATATTGTGACGAGAAAACAAGGCAAAAGTATGATTCGCTCGTCATTTGAAAAATAAAGAACGGATAAACTCACGCACTGTTTGCGATACAATGCAATCTCCATTTTGTTAATGAATAATATATGCTCTCATTTTAGAACGATTTTTATTTTGCGTTGAAATATAAGTATAATTAAATATACGAGTTAAAATATCCATGGGCTTATATATTCGAAAATATGGCTTGTTCGAAAGACTGTTCATATTAATGTATAAATTTCGGTTGAATAAATCTAGCGAAATATGAATTTTGATACATTATAACAATATAAATATTCGGCGATGCGAGATATGTATATTTGAATATAATTATTGTCGAAGAAACAATTATCCTTTGTAAAGATCGTAATGAAATAATAATTTATAATTTTTATCCAATGTAATTTTGTGTGATTCCTATTTAAAACGTGCCACGATTCTTTTTTTTTTCTTTTCTTTTTTCTTTTTTTTTGATAAAGGCTATCATTTACGAAGCAATCGAAAATTAATCGTGCGGACTAATAATCTCTAATTCGTAAAAAATATCCCATTTGATATTTCATAGTATTTGTCATTATCACATATTACGAAAGATAATACTACGAAAACACAGAGCGTTTCGTACAACTATCTACTTATTGTTAGTCGAGTCTCATCGTGCAAAGGAGTAAGACCGAGAACATAAACAATACATCGCAAAAACAAACGTCGTAGATGCCGTGTGACAATGAATTCGTTACCGCTCTCTACGAAATATTTAACACGCCATAAAACATGAATACGAAATATTCTGTTTCTTGGATTTCAAAAATTAATTATTCTGAGAATTAATTATAACGTTTGATATATGATGGCTTTTCATTACTTGAATTATTGGATTCTGTGATTCGTATATTACTCTGCGATCTCAATTCGAAAAAGACGAGCGATATTGCCAAATTTAATTTTTTAAATGTACTTACGATCAAACATATTTTTCAACTCGCTTTAAATTTGTCATCTATTTAAGCGCAAAATACTCGTCTTTTTTTTGTATTGAAGACACGGAATAATATACGAATTGCATCGTCGAGTGTTTCAAGCGAAAAATAACGTGGAACACAATCGTTTGTTAATAATTAATTAATTTGGAATTCAAGAAGCAAAGTATTTCTCACTCATTTTACTTTATATCGCGTTGAATATTTTGGTAACAAATTAATTGTCATATCGCGTATATGGCGTTTGTTGTTGTGACGCGCGACGTATATATTGTTTACATTCCATGTCCCGTGGCCTTGTTGTCATTCGCGTCGCGAGATCCGTAATGTACGCACCGCTTCGTGCGTCGTCGTATTAACTCTCGTAATACGATCACGACGAATACTACAAGATGATAGACGCGATCATTCCCCATAATTAGAGATTATCAGTCTGTAATATTAATTCCCGCGATTGAGGTATACGGAAGCAATAAACTATCTATCATAATAGATATTTCACGGGATTCGTACATTTCGAGTATAAATCGAAGCGATCTTATTACGATCTTTATCGGCGATGATGTTTAGATTCGAATATCCCGCATTGCGTTTCTTATATTGTTATAATTTGTCAAAACTTGTATTCCGTTTAGATTTGTTTAATTAAAATTTATTTAATTAGAGTCGACAATATTATCGAGTATGTCAATATCGATGGATATTTTTCTATGATTTTAACTCGTATATTTTCTTACATTTTTATTATAATACAAGACAGTAATTGTCAATAATTTTAAAATGAGAACGTATATTATTCGTAAGAAGGATAGCATTGTTGCAAATGGCGCATGAATTTGTCTATATATTTGTTGAGCAAATCGTATTTTCACGTTGTTTTATTATAACACAATAAAAAAATGCGCGTTACGTAATCAATATCGAGAGTGTCGTGCAAAATACCGCGCGATCATATTCTGATTAGTACGCGCGCGATCCTAATTAACTATGTTTTTGCGAGTGAAAAGTGTGAGTGCCATGAAGAAATAACAAGGGATGAATAAGAGGGGTGGAGGAGATCTTGGGTGATATCAGGCGACGGCGGAACAACCGTGAGGTGTGTATGAGCATTTATTTAAATTATAATTTATTATTTATTGCTTTTGTGAAAACAAATGTTATTTTTATCACAACGGTAGTGATTTATTTTACATTATTATACTATAATAGATGTAAAATATTTTATAATGCTATAATGGAAAATATTCTAGATTTTATTTTGGAAAAAAAATATATATTTAAAAAAATATTTATAATAAATGATTTGTAATTAATATTTTTTATATATACATAGATATGTATAAAATATTTCAATATTCTATGTATTTATAGAAGATATTTGTATAAATATTTATTATTCATATAAAACATTATAGTTTTATCGTATTTTATGAAAAGTTTTATTTAGAAAAAGGAAATCCTTTTCGGAAATCATGTAATTTTTTAATACTTATTTAAAATATTAACAAAGAAATCAAATACGCGCTATAATTTTTGAAATTATAATTATCTCAGACACTGCTCCTTAAATTGAATATATTTATATATTACAGATTATCATAATATCACAAATTTTTTTCTGCTACTCCGCCGTTACGCATCGTAGTATCGGTGAGTATTAAATTATTATTAAAATAAAAACTTAATTTTATAAAAATAAAATTTATATGAAAATTCGCCCGTGATTGCCATGCGATAAGGCGATTCAATATATATTTGAGTTTCCCGCAGAATACTTGCCTGTGATACGATTTTATGTATATGTAACTTTACAAAAATGTTCGTTTTATACGTTTTAATATTTTGACAAGTATATGTATAACGGATTCCGTACAAAATTAATAATGGATTTGCTCGTTGTAAAAATTTGATAAATTTTATATATTGAAATTTTTTAACATTAAAGAGAGAGCTTAAATATTTTATTAATTAAATTTAAAATTAAAACATTCTATTAAGATACAATTTTCAGAAATTTTACGAAAATACAAGTATATTATTTAGCATACATATACCACTAAAATATATATATGCCGGAAGACTTACATCGTGTCATGAAACCCTTGATCCATTGTAATCTCGTCTACTTCTATGTCTCTTCAACATTTTATGACAAGTCGCGTAACCGGTCATTTCTTTAATCAAAGCTGCATGTACTAAAGGAGGGCGATTAGAGGGTCGAGTTAGAGAGCACAATATGTGCTTTTAGATCTGCTTTTTGCGTCGTCGTTTCAAATGAAACCCGGCTGTCCCGGATGCAAGAGATTTCCGATTGCATCGCAAAATGGGCGGACTTTTATTGTCACCCATATGCTCACAATTCAATTTGTAGAACAAGGTGTTATTACGTTTAATGATACCTTTATATATATAATATAAAATTCAAAATTTTATTTAATTTCCTTCGATTATTTCCGAATTATTAGAAATTTTTATTTTACATTTTAAATGTGCTTAAATATTATTGCGCGTAACTCATTAAACGTCAGTAAATATAAACAGAGATAAAAATAAATAGATAAACAGGTCAGACCTGCAATAATTCGCGTTGAATCGACGGATTCATCCTTTCTGTAGAACAGCTTAGTACAGCTGAGATGATGACATCATCGAAAGCTTCATACGAATAGTAGTCCTAATCTTAAGATCACCCGTCTTATTGAAACGCTTGTATGGATATATCGCGTAATCCGCTTAAGCGCGCAAGAGATGGCTAAAGCTGTCAGTCAGTACGAGAACTCGAAGCCCGTCTGTGCATCAGGAATGCTCAATTAGCGATTCAAGGCAATTTTGAGTCGTAGCGTATCGTACTTTATAGAGTATTTATTCCCCTTGTATCCCTTTCGCGAAGATAACGTCTGAACATGAAAATTATATCTCCTTCTTATTAATATCTTTTTTATTATCTTGTACGAGAAAAGTTTCAAAAATGTGAGCCAATTTATTTAAAAAAATAAATAAATTTCTTTTAATTTTCCAAATATATATATATATATTAAAATGTGAAGCTTACCATTAATTTATTTCTATACATAATCTTCCAACAGATTTAAACGTTTGTCCCAGCATGATGAATAATGTTGCACGTAATAGCTACATAATTTGCTCGTACCTTTACCTTTTGAAACTTGCCTTGTATAATTATTCGAGCTGCCGCATTCATTGTATTTCTCAAATTTCGTAGTAAGAAGTTTAAAGTTCAGCAGATGGTGAACTTTTAATAATGTACACTTTTGCGCAAAATTTCCCACATATTAGCATATATATGATAAACGCAATTACTTGTATAGTATATTACTTATCCTCGTAAGACATATACATTACTTTATGAGATTGGATCTGTTATACTACCTCTGGTACACGCCATTAATCATTTTACATCAACGTCATTTTGTAGTGGGTAATAATTAGTGAAATTAACCGAACTCTCGAGGACAACTTTTACGAAATAGAAAATTTTGGCCTTTCTGAGAAAAAATTAATGTAACAAGAGATATAATTCAATTATGACATATGAAATGCTTGAAATAAAATTATAACGTATGTATTATGCATAAAAACATAAATAAAGCAATGTTTCGCGAGATTATAAATAAAGCGACAAGAGTTTATGTGAAAATAACGCCTGCGATGTAGTTGGTGGTCGCTCGTATTTTTGTTCACTTTCCTCGAACTTTCGAAGATGAAAAATTCCACAAAATTTCTGAGCAAGAAAGCTTTTCTTCTTTCGCGCGCATCTTTTCTTTTAAGAATGTTTTGGCTGTACAATAGTAGCAAAAGACTGTCAAAATTAAAAAAGAAACATTTCTTACGTTTATACTGTTTTGTTAAAAAACTGTTAAAATTTTTTTTTTTTGAACGGTTTTTGTTAAAAATTTGTTAAAAATTAAATGAATAAATCCCGATTATAAAAAGAATTAATGTATCAAAATAATATAGTTTTTATCCTATTTTTTATCCTATTTTATTATAATATAGTTTGTAATCAACTACAAGAAACAAAGAATAAACCAGTAATTTGCAGAAAGAGAGAGACAGATAATATTTTTTTACAATTTTTAGTAAATAACTTTTAAACGAGTAAGTTGATCTAAATCAAGTTTTGCACAAATATTTATTAGTTTTCTTAATATATGTGAAAATTTTTATTTTGTTACAATGTTTTTTCCTTGTCTTTGTCAATAAGTTTTACAATACGCGATTTTCCATCAAAATCAATAGTAACTTTAAACTTAAATAATTTCCAAACCGTAATCCTTAAGCTTCTGTCTCCCGTTCGCGGGCTTGCCTGATAAGATATTTGCAATCAGAATTCCACGAGAATATTTTTCGCGATGGTAATCAGAGGAGCGCGGCTACTTTATGCCACTAATGCGAGAGTCATTGTAAACATCCTCGGACTTTCGTTTCCCAGCGAACGACGTTGACTTTTTGCGGTGTAGCGTACAGTGCATTTTCCCGTCGAGAAAATTTCTTGGCGCGATGTTCTTCCGTAATCTTTCGGACGCGCTCCGGTGTCGCAGGTCGGGCATCCGTCCTGCAATTTCGTGGATGCTTTTCTATAGCGGTTCGTTAACGTTTCCCGCATTGGCTCTTGATTTTCACGACTCGTCCTCTCCGTAGCCTTTCCCTCGTATTAAATGTACGAGCTTTTACGGTCCTATGCTCTTGAAAACGCAATGTAAATGTTCATCGATCTCTGAACAGTCTCTTATTGTGCTATTTGAACGGGAATTTCCCGATGACATCGAGCGACTATATGCGAAGGCGAGTTTCACTTTGATATCGGTTCTCGAGTTGGCTGTCGATAATTTACACAATTCATGCAGTGCAAATTATTTTACATCGAATGTTTTATGATATGAATAGAATTCCTCTGATTTGCGATACACCTGAGAATTTGTATTGTCAAAAAATTTGCACGATCAAGTGATCCATAATAGGCATCGCAAAATTATAAAGCAGAGAGAGAGAGAGCTCGCTCGCGTCTGAAAAACGGAGTGATTTGTTTCTGCCTATTCTTCAATTTTAAACATCGCCTGTCAAAGAGAGATATCTGATTTGTGTGCGAGGGTTCGAAAGCCGATCGAAGTCGAAATTGGACCGCCGTATAGAGCCGTTCTTCGTAGAGTTCACGTTACACCGCACGCTATCCTCTCAACGAATATGTCATGATAGATGAGAGGAAATTCAGGAAGGACGCTCTTGCCCGTGACAGCTAACTCTGTGTACGAATAGTTGCCTCCCAAAGGGATCCTTTTCCACAGGCAGGAAGTACTGTGCTTTCCGACGCCTTTGTGTTAATTCTATGCTTTGCCGGCGCACGGAGAAATTCACGAGTCTCTGCTGGTAGAATCATATCGATAACGGACAATGTGAAAGCGTTTCATCCTCTCGCATCATAGTTTTAATCCCGGAACGTTGATAGGAATTATCGCGCCCGCTAAGCTTCAAATACGCGCTAATTTTTCGTTCGCGAATCGATATATTTTTTACTTCAACTATTGCGAATGCTATCTCCGTATTAATACTATTACAATTACTAATTGATCATATACGAATCAATATTGAGTTTTAGTGCAAATCAACCTAAGCCCCTGGTGTTGTGTGTAATGTTAATATCAATATTAAATTGCTAATCAGTTTGCATCATTGTTCTAAATGCAATTAAATTAATATAATTTATTCATCGTCCGGAATACAATTGCGTGGGAATGGAAAAAAGATCTCGGGAGAGTCCACACACCTGATAATTCCTTCGATTAACGTTCAGGATCGCTCTCGGAGTACGCTTATATATAGAAAGAAATACGTGAAATCGCGTACCATTACTTTCACGAATCACGAGCGAGAGGAACATCGAATCTTTATAAAACCCGGTCAAAAGTGGCGCTGGCCCTTCGTAAAAGGAGCTCTCGACTTGGGATTTCAGCCCACCACCGCCTGCCGTTTATCGTCCGCGAGAAACTGCCTTTTCGCCGTTAAAGTCAGTAGTCTCTTTCTCTCTCTCTCTCTCTCTCGTTCTCTTTTCTTACCATTCAACCTCGGTCGGTTTCACCTTCGGCCCTCGCCCTCGCCCTTCGTCCTCGCGTTTTTTTTCCCGCGGCTCTTTTCCCGTGCCCGCCAAAGCGCAACGAATACACGAGAAGGCTTCGCTCTACCTTCCACAACCCGAGCGAACGTTTCTAGAGACCCTAGACGTGATGGCACGTCTCGCGTGTTTAGAACACGAACGTGGCTCGCACACTTAACGAGCGCGATCCACGGAAAGACCCGTCGCGGCAGCAAAATATTTTTTCATCTTTCAGCAGGTGAGCGCTCCACCGCGTGCGTTTTAATGCGACGCCGCCGTTAAACCGCCGTTGGCGAGATGGTCGTTCTGTCGTTTAGTCGTTCTTTTAAACGAGAAAGGAATTTGTCGTCGCGACGCGAAACCGAGAATGGAATTCATCCGCTGTGTCAGCGCGAACGAGCGCGCTCGCTTATTTACTTCCGCTCTCCTTCATTTGCTATTGCTTATTTGTATGCGAAATTGTCAACGACGAAGAATTCACCAGATGGCATTTTTATGTAATGGATATATTGCAGGGCCACGTCACAATCACGCTCGCTGTTTCATAAAAAAAAAAGGGGGGATGGAAAAAAATTTGTTCTTTACTTCACTTCTGCGCTCGCGATTCTTTTTTTCGCGACAAAGTTTGAATTTTTAAACTGACTCGGCAGCGAGAGATTTCGCGTCAACTGGTGGTAATTTTACAGAGTTCTCATTGCACGTTAGTGAAATTAGTGAAATGTAATTCGCGCAACGCTCGTTAAAATATTATCGTGTATGTGCGTGTGTCTCGTGGCTTTTTACAAAAGTTTTAATAAATCATTACGCGCGTTGTCACACACCGTCCGAATCGCTAATTGGTAATAACGGTCGCTAAATAGGGCTCTGTGTAAAAGTTTTTACTTCGTAAATGCTACGATTCTATTAGCGTTAGCTTCGTAAATTCAAATTCATTAACATGCACCACTTAACGTAAATTTAGTTCAGTTGGTAACCAGATATTTGTGATTAGTTTGTAATTATTTCGTAATGGAACTCGCGCGTTTCTCGTTATGTCGTAGTCACATTATGCAACATATATATGTATATTTGCTTTGCGTTCATCGGTAGAGCTGGAAATAATGCTCTAGAAAAGGGTGGGAGAGAGAGAGAGAGAGAGAGAGCTTTCACGGCGTGTTTCAGGGGGGAAAAAAAATAGAGAAAGTTCAATCACCGGAAGCTTACCGCGTGGTTTCCTCCTCAATGTGAAATGAAAGAAGAAGAAAATGTTGCGCCTGATTATTTTTAGAAGGCGTGAGACAGTTTGTTGAAAGGGAGGAGAGCCGGGGATATATCTATTCGCTTCCAAGCTAGACTGCGGTGCGAAATATAGTATCTTTAGCCGCAATGCTAATCGTAAATCGATAACCACGAATGTAGTTAGAGCAAACAACTTCGCGCTTAAATTAGATTCGCCGGAAAATGAAGTCGAGGGGAGAGAGATAGGAAGAAAGAGCCGCTCGAAGAAAAAGTACGGTGGGATCGCAGCGGTCTTTTATACGTGTAACATTTAATTTTATGATCCAGAGAGGAAATTGCGACACATCGACGTTATCGAGAAAAGCGCGTGATTTACATACACGATGCTGATAGTCACGTATGACAGAGTGTCTACTCACTGGAAAAACATGGAAAACCGGAATTCTCAGGGAATTATTTTGTACCTGGAAAAATCAGGGGCTTCTCATGGAATTTTACTGGAACTCAGAAATTTTTTTTTTTTTTAAATTCTCTCTTTGATAATTTTGCTCTTGCAATCCTACTGTAAGCAGTGGGCAATCCGTCAATAAATCAAGTTGTAAATTATGTGTTCAAAATTAACTTGCGTAACATTTTCACTTTTTATCATTAAAAATTGAAATAAAGAATATGAACTGCATATTTATCAATATTTCTCTGTTTATATATTTTGAATGTCTTAACAAAATATTGAATAGCAGTTCATATTCTTTATTTTAATTTTTAGTGATAAAAAATGAAAACATTATGCAAATTAAAAATTTTTATCTTAACAATAACTATTCAGTTTTTTTTCAATATATTTGTAAATATAGCACTTGGAACTTGATTTTTTTGAATTTTTTCTTTGTATGAATGAAAAGCATTAGAAAACGCGTGGAATAAAAAAAGTTATTTTAAAAAATTGCACCAAGAATTCTTTAAAATATTCTCTTTACCTGGAATTTTGAACAAAAATACCTGGAAGATCAGGGAATTTTTTTTACAAAATTTGAGTAGACACCCTGTATGATGATTATGTCTGATGTCATATATTCAATTTGTTTAATTTTATCGTTTGAGATCGTATGTGTACAGCGGATACGAAATATCGATATTATTTGAACACGCTTCGTTTACATTCTGATATTGATATCGCTCGATATAAATAATATCAGCGATAATCACACGTGAAAAGTGATCGACTCGGGGAAAAAGCGAACGTAAAAGTATCGACCGAATGACTCGAGTAGCGGTAGCCCGTATTATATACGGGGCGATTAAAAGTTTTCGAGAGGAAGATTGCTTTGGGCGTCGCTGCAACGTCAGCAGTACCGCAAGTCTCAAGGATCGCGCGGCGGTTCCTCCGCTTAATTATCGCGTGAAAGCCCTCTATTCGGTGGAATGAATCACAGGACCTACTCACGCAAATCGACCGGCTATCGAGGGACAGCTTCGGTACGCTCGCTCTCGGTACTTATCGAGAAGTGCGGCGCCGGGGCGAGCTATGACCAATTCTCTCCGTTCGAGTACTCGGACGGATGTCAAGTATTCGATGCTTGGCACGTGGTAACTTCGTGCTTCCTCATGTACGTTACGACACGCACTCGTACACGCGTGTGCTCACGTACGTACGTGTCATTCAACGCATACGCGGATTTGAACGCATACTCTGTCATTGAATTTCCTTTGAAGTCCCGAAAGAGCGATGAGAAGAGGGAGGGGGGGATAAGAGCGGGATGGACGGATGGACCGGGATGCTGGAGGACAAGAGAGAGAGAGAGAGAGAGAAAGAGAGAAGAGAGCCAATTTAGCTTTTCTATTTGAATCTTTTTAATGCATTGCTGGTTCTCTCTTCACATATAACGTATATTAATGCCACTTTTAAATGCCGACTTTTTCCGCGATCTAGCTTATTCGCGCAATATGCGTGCACGTATGTGCATTTATGACGGGAACTTGATGCATTTTTAAAGTCTTGCCTCTAAGGTTTTTCTTTTTTTTTCGTTGAAAAATAGATGCGTAAAAATTAAAAAGTGAGAGAGATTAAATACAAATAAGATGCCAAACGCGATACTTTAATTAAAAAAACGTTTAATCTCCCAATACATATATTACCAAAAATGTAGTTTCTTTTTACATACAAGGTGTTAAAAAATTAAATCGATAAACTTTGAAGGAAAAATAAACGACTTTAAAAGAAACATTTTTTGTTAATAATATTTTTCTCTACGATGTTTTGTTTAATACTACAGGATATAAAATAGGAGTTTCGTGATTTCAATCAATGATTTTAAACAAACATATAAATGGAGAAAACAAATTATATTTCAATCTTGAATCAAGAACGGAACAAATACACGAAAGTGATTCACTTTTTTGACGGTAAATGCTCAAAAATTCCTCCATTAAGTTCAATGAAAATGACATTGTTGAAATATTGATTGCTCTGCACTGTTTGTCCATTACAATTAGCTGTTCTATAAACAAGATGCATGTCAGTCAATTCTATTTGTATCGCTTCATAATGATAAACAAATTACATGCAACTTGTCAAAACACACTGAAGACTTCTGCTCTATTAAAAGTTTGAATATAATGTAAGACCAAAACGCGAAATGTCGTGGAGAAAAATATTATTAATAAAAAATATTTATTTTCAAGTCCTCTATTTAATTTTTTAACACCCTGTATAATGAGATACGCGTAAGTGCATCGGCTTTTGCATGCCGCGGAAATTTTACGTCGTGCGAGAATTGATTATCTCCCACAACTACGCGTATATCGGCGCGTACACATCCGTGAATGCGACCGTTTCGTATACACGCACACGAAAGTTTGCGATATGAGCCATATACGTAATTCCCTTTGTGGAAGCACCAAAGTTGACTCGCATCAGGTATACCCGGCGCACGATGAGTGTGCCCGCGTGGCTCCGATGACGTCATCCGCATTCTTGACTCCCGTGTCACACACGTTACGATCGTTAGTCAGAGGCTCTCTTATACGAGTTCCTTCTCTCAGCCGAGGCGTTATGGATTCGTACGGGCTAACGTCGCGTTTCAATCGCGAAGATCGAATTTTCGTCGACACGGAAGGAGTCGATCGATCGATCCGGCGCGTTTAATGACGAAGCCATGCTTTGCGACATTGATATCCGTAAAAGCGTCCCTTGTAGTATATAATTTTGCACAAAGAAAATACTAATATAATATAATACGAGAAAGGGGGAGAAAATTTGTCAAAATAATGCGGCTTTAGAAATTGCAATTGTCTTATTTAGAAATGTAATTACGGATAAATGCGGGTGCTTGCTTGCTCTTTAGCCAGTCATATACGTCATTGATAAGGAGATACAGGCGTGGGAATTAATTTACGACTTCCTGTACCACGGGATATAGTATCGCTCCCATGAATTCTTTTATCGTTATCAAAGTGTCATACGATATGAATCGCTTTTATCGTAATACTTGTACAATCTCGATCGATATTCGCTTTCCAGTTGGTGATAGGGCGTAACGTAAACGCTGAGAAACTACGTTTGCGCGACACGCATATACTGGAATTGCGAAACGTTTCGCAAAATTTCAAGGAATGTTTTATGCATCCTGTATCGATGCAGCCAGTCACAGCATCGAACTGTGAAGTGAAAATATCTTTACATCCTTGCGTCCGCACTCATGTATTTACCGGTATTTCGCGAAGCGTAAGTGCCGTGGTCACGCGAATCCGCAGGGAATTACACTGCGGTTGTATATAGGTACGGGACGCGTCTCGTATTATTTATAAGAGTCGTGTTTAGTTACGTGGGAATCGAATATCGCTATAGGCGTTTTATGCGCGATCGCACGCGGTTACGTCGCGTGACGTTTTCGAAGGTGAAAGATGACAAGAGCCGGAGACCTGCATAATATAAGGGTCGACATCGTCCTACACAGGGGGGAAGGAGTTCTCCTCTCTCCGCGAGACAGGCGAACTTTGTTACGCGAAACTTGCTACGGAGAAACCAAATCTTGAACAAGTTTCCATAGTCGATACTTACCCGCCCATCGCCGCTGCTCGCTTGCTCGTCTTCGCGTTCATTTCGATAGTTGATCTCTCCCAGACTCAAACAATACTACGCGGCAGTTTATCGTGGGAAAGTAGGGGCATGGAAGAAGCTATTGATTACTCCATGTTGCTCCATAATTAATGCCTCGCTTCGCGCATCCATTTGCTCGCGGTCTCTGAAAATGAATGCATTAAAAATTTATCGGAAAAATTTTCGTTATACAACACGTACCGCGATTATCTCCCATGTATCTCGTATATTATACACATCGACATGTGCTAATCATCGTAGAGATGCGCGATTGTTGACTCATCATTTGCTCGAATGCATCATTTCTGATCGATTACTCACTCGTTTATTTTCGCACACTTACCATACATCTGCGCGTATCAATTATAATTACGTCCGTCAATATTTAATATTTTTCGTCCTCCTAATTTATGGCCACGTTTACATCATTTCAAATTTATTCCACGCTATCGTTTTTTTTTAAAGAAATTTATTCAAAATTTTATAGATTTTAGTATATAAAATTGTACGTAAAAACTTCAATGACAGCTATAATTACTGTATTATTTCGATATCACCACTTTGCATACAGGGTTTACATGTCGTTTAATATAGATGCGGCTTGTTCTCCCGACGATCAAACACGGGGCGTTACCGTACTGTCATTTCTTAGTATGATAAATTACGATGGGGCGACGATGCTCCCCGCGATCGGTCTAAGGGGAGCCGTGCACGCGCACCTGTTACTGCATACATCGGTTCGAATGTAATGAATGTAAACGCGTCTCCCCCCCCTCCCCTCTGGGTACGACGCATTAAAATTGTATGCGACGCAAAAAAGTCAAGGGACTCGCTCGCGTCCCACAATCACGCGTGCATTTCACCCCCGTTCGAGTTCACAAATCCTGGACGTAGGGGATTTTGCGCTTAATTGTTGTATGTGTCCCCCCGCCATAACGTGAGAATGGCGAACAAAGGGCCGTCGCGATTCGTGAGAAAGGCGTCGGATGCACTTGAGGGGCGGTCGTGCCGGCCTCGTTACAAACGGTGAGCACACCTCGAGCATAAAATTGATCCAAAACCGTTGTCGTAGAACGTCATTTTAATGATCGCGATAAGTCCTGTCGATGCACGTACAGTTGGAAGATTTGTGTTTTCTTGTTAAAAAATATTTAAAATTATTTAAATATTTTTTCCGGTTAAAATTTGTGTGTCAAATATTTAACACATTCATGAATTAATTTAACATATCGCTGTTGTGTTAATTGAACTCAAATATTAAATTATTAAAACGACTAAAAAAAAAAGTAAAAATAACACAATGCATATATATTTCTAATTTTACACAATAGATATGTTCCGTATTATTAGTGACAGGATTTATCTGTTAAAATTTACAGAAAGAAATGTTGATTTTATTTTACAATACACTGAGAAAAAAAAGTTGTTAATTTGACTGAATTTTTCCAACTAATTATTATTTCTTCATATTTTTTTAAATTGAAATATTTAAGTATTTAAGTTAAATATACGTCATGTTAGATTTAATATGTCGTATTTGACATTTCAATTAAAGAAATACAAAGAAATAGTAATTAGTTGGACGAATTTAATCAAGTTAATAACTTTTTTTCTCAGCGTAGAAATGAGAGTGACTATAGACCGTCAAAAATATTTTTCAAGTTAATTTTATCATTAAAAATATGTTGATTTTACACAAAATGTATTTTAAATTACTATGAAGTTTTATTTTGTGTTGAAATATTAACATAGTTTAATGTCACGATTTAACATATCCATATCATATTAAATCAACGCAAAAATTTGTGTGGATCGTTTGGGACATGGGATATATGTTAAATTTAAGCCAAATTTTCCAACCGTGCGATTTTACGAGAAAAAGCATTTTTCTCTTTTATGAATATTTAATTTTATATTTTTTTAATTTGACACGAGCCCAGCAAATACACAATTCAAATCAATCGTGCGATTAAAGACGAACGATTATTATTTATAACAGTGTATAAAGCAGCAAGACGGAAAATGCGCAATTCCGAGCAAAAATATTGGAACGCTCCTCGACTTTTAATTAAAAGAAAGCGTGACTGATTTGAGCGGAAGATTAGATAATTTTCGGACCGTCGCGAAAGAGCGGGAAAGAGCAAGTCGGAAAGACGATATGTCGTCTTGGCGGGAGCTACTAATACGCCACATCGGGTGCAGTAATGAGGTAAAATAATGGAGATTGGTGTACCGTGAGGTCATGCGCCGGAGTCACTTGCACAACGTGCATATTGTACACGAACGTGCTTAAAAAATATTATATTGTATTATATTTTACGTATAAAAATTTTAAGAGTGGGCTATATTTTATATATATATATATAACATACAGGGTGTCCCAGAAATAAACAGACAAACTTCAGGTGATTATAAAGGACATCAAAACAAGCCAATTTTGCCAATAAAGCAGTTTCCGCAAAAATGAACCGTTTTGGCACTAGAGAATCAAAGATTAACAAGGGAATCTCGCGAACCCGACAATTCTGATTTTGATGAAACTTTACACACGTATAGGAATGGCAAATAGATGAATTTAAAAATTTCCAGTTGCGGTCTAAAAATGATTCTAAGGGGTGAAATCACCTCTCATATGTAGAGCGGCTTTTTGCTTTTCTCGATCGACACTCAAAAAAGTGGTTTTGCAACTACAGCAAAAATTTTCTGGGTGCGCAAAATTAACTGAGGTACATAAATGATTAGCAAATACTGTGATATCGCATATGTTTCGCATTTAATCAATCTAAGTGACAGAGACAGAATTTATATCTGAACTGTTTGTGAAATTTAGAAAGAATGTTTTTCTGTGGCGCCTATCCATGTTAAGGCCAATCATACTTGTTATAAAGTTTGGCTGTGGTACACAGAAAAGATTAGCGGCAAGAAACAAATGAATATATAATCCTCACATCTAACATATTTGTATAACGCGCCCAATCTATCTAGCTCTTTTAAACAATTTCTCTCAATTTTTCGATGCTGCAGTTATAATTGGCAGTTATATTTCTCACAAAGATCGTTCTAGCTGTAGTATCGAAACTCATATTTATCCAATGCAGTGATTAACATTTGGCAATGGGACCTAAATTTTCTAGAAGATATTATTAGAATGTTGCTGCTATAAATTCTATATGTAACAGACAATATTCTAACAGATACAAAAAATAGCGATAAATTTTTGTTGTGACACCTAGAAATCTACCTATATCAGCAAGACATTTTTTTGAGTGGATATATCTTGAAAATCATTCGAGATATCAAAAAATGTTTTATACAAAAGTTTCATGGTAAAAACACCTCGATTTAACTACATTAATAAAATTTTGAAAAAATAATTTTTTTCAAAGATTTTTGCTCTTGTTAATCTTTGATTCTCTAGTGCCAAAATTGTTTATTTATGGACACAAGTTTATTGACAAAAATTGGCTTGTTTTGGTGTCCTTTATAACCACCAGAAGTTTGTTGATCTAATTTTGGGACACTCTGTATATATTTGTACATATATACATGTAACAGAAATCGTAATAGAACTTTATATACATATATGCGCATCTATATATTCGCACACTTATGTATAATAGAAGCCTGTACACCTGGCGCGACACAAGACGCACCGGGAGTCGCGCGGCTTCTCGTAGGTAGCCAAGTTAACCAGTAACTCATTAATGTAAGTAGCTGAAATAGCTTTCCCACGGCGGAGACAATGTGTGACAGTAGCGGTACTAGATTGCGACACTCTCCGCCGGACCCGGCCGTTGTAAATTGTAAGGTAACTCAATTAGAGCCGCGGAAGGAGAACAGTCGCATTAAAGACCGCGCGCGCGCGCGCGCTCTCGGGGCAACGAACGAAAGATACTTCTTCTTTGTACTCGATCTCGCGGATAAAACTTAAATTTAAGGATCCCGCTCGCAAATTCGTTATTTTGTTCTCAAGTACAAAAGAGCCTCCTCCCCCCCGGTCCTTGAGAAACGCGAGAATACGACCGATACGTTCGCGGAATATTCCATTGGATCGCGCGAGACACAACCTACCCGGATTCATCGCGCGTTAACGCGCCGGGGAATTTTCCTCCGGTCTTAATTGAATTTGGTCCAATCCGATTTCCAGGTGGCGCGTTCGCTCACGGTATTAGTTCTTTTGTTTATTTAGTTCCGCTGAACGCACACCGCGGAAGATGAAACGCAAGCGCGCGCGACACGGTTTCATTCAACTCGAGATTAAGTCTCCCCCCCCCCCTATCGGGTCGGCGAAATGTGCGAAGATGATTAAAATAAGCCTCGCGGAAAAAAAAGGGCTGTGCGGTAGCGCTTAATATCACATCCACCCTCGCTCCTTTCGTCGGAACAATTCTATCTACAAGTACGGCATCAACGACTTCGCGTTCCCGTTGGAGAAATTCGCTAATTTTATCTCGCAGTACGATCCGTGCATTCTAGAGACCTTGCGAGTTAGTACGACTTTAGTGGCTGACCGGGTTACCATTGTTTCCTTTATTTCGTGCTTGCTTTTCCTGTGCTGGGAATTTCAAACGGGGTGCAATGGAACAGGAACACAAAGGCCGATGTCGGTAAGCTTCAAAGTGAGTGACGGAGCGAGGGGAGAGGACGCGGACACGCTTATTTAAATATTTATCATTAGCGATTGCTCTTGACACTTACTTTGCGAATAAAGGAAGAGTCGTGATAAAGCTGGCTGTATTGTATCGCGACTTGTGACCCCGTATTTCAAAACTATGCGTCGTGTCGAAATATTCTCTCATGAGTCAGAAATTGCACAAGTCGATTGGACGACCTAATATATCCCATTCACATTTTACTCGATTTTACTCGACTACCGTTGATCGCGCGTTAAAAATTTGATGCACGTGAAAAAAAAAATAATAAACACGTATAATTATTAAAGGAGAGAAAGAGAAAGCATATTAATTTTAAAAAAATTTTTTTTTTTAATTTTATTTTTTCGTTGAAAAATTTACATAAAATATTTTTCATTATTTTAATTTAACAATTTTTTATCATCACGATGTGTGACAAGAAAAGAGATCGTTGGAGGGAGAGTCGTTGGAGAATCGTTGGATTGTTATTAATATGTGTCAATCGGGGTGAATTAATGCAGCAGGATTATCGAGATAGCGTGTTAAACTTATTAAGTCTCTGCGAGTTATTATAGTCTCTCGGTACTAAATAGAATACGCATTCGTCTCGTGAAAATTATTACATTGTGTGATCGAAATAGTATTCGACAGCGCTTGCCGCGGCGATTATCCTGAATCTGTTATATATTGACCCGTACTGTATCTCTCATAATACAGGTTACTAGATCATAATTATCATCGCATACGCGCCGGTATGTTGCGGACTTAATTAGTATGCTAATTTTCGTTCGTTCCCGCGGTTGCGCGATCTTTTGTATTCGTATCCTCTGTTCGAGGGATATATCCTTATAAACGTGTCTGATTTTGGAGGTAATATATTGATAGGATGTAGTATAAATATTACGAAAATATATGAATTTATATATATATATATATATATATGTTTTTTTTCCGAATTATATTTTTATACGTCTTTTACTCATTCATCAACAATCAGTATTGTCACATATAAGTTTGGTGAAATTGACTTTTATTTTCAAACGAAGAGAGCGAAAAAACGGTGTTGAGTTTCAAAACATAGAAAACTATTGGCCTAAAAAATATACGTCACGTGCAAAACGTTTCGGAAATCTCGATATCATTGTTTCGCAGCACTTAGCCTCCGTCTGTGTGTGTATATATGTTTTTATTTTAAAATCTTTGAATTATTAAACTCTACGCGCGCAATTCGATCACGATTTTTTCATTATTGCGTGCGATACATCGGGCAATATTTGCAGTAAAATTCTGATTCCGCACCTTTTTTTACACAGCTGCTTATATATATCTATAAATAAAATAAACGCAATTTCAGCTTCCTCTATTTTCACGATCGCGTTAAGGATATATATGACAAATGTCAAAACATAGACAAAAGCATGAAAATTTCGTAGACTGTTCTACTATTTCTTCTGAACAAAACCTGAACACAATTTTCTTATTTCTAATTTGACAAGGAAAAAAACATTGCCAACGAAATAAAAATTTTTATATATATTAAAAAAACTCTAATAATTGTGCAAAACTTAATTTAAATCCACTTACTAGTTTAAAAGTTATTTACCAAAAATTGTAGAAAAATATTATCTCTCTCTCTCTCTCTCTCTTTCTGCAAATTATTCGTTTTTTTTTGTTTCTTGCAGTTGATTTTAGAGGATATTCACGATCAAAAGTTTTTGTCATAAATTAGGAAAAATATTAATAACAACTATTTTCTTTTACGAAGATATTAAAAACCATATTATTTTGTGATATTTTAATTCTTTTTATAATCCGGATTTATTCATTTGATTTTTCAAATAATATAAGCGTAAGAAATGTTTTTTTTAAATTTTGATAGTTTTTTGCTACTATTGTACAATCAAAACATTCTTAACATCCAGACGCAAATTTCGAACGTTGCAGGGAATAACCGATGCAAGAAATTTTTTCGCATTTTTGCACGATGAGCTATACCTGTTAGAATGATCGTGCGTGACGTAGAGTTAAATGTAACGGATTACCGCGAACGCCCGTATAAAATGACATCGACCTGTCGAAGCGCACGAATTTTTAACGAAAGAGAACGAGCGATTGCACGGGGGCACGTACGAGCGCCGATGAAAACTTTACGTGAGCGTAAATCTTTTTTCAATGACTCTGGGGACGATTATATATACACGAGTGAGAAAGACAGAAGAGAACTTTTAGCATTGAATAAATATAGATGCGTTGCGGAGAAAAATGTGACGCGGTATTGTTAGAGCGTCAATACTCGGTCCCGCCAAATTGCTTGTAAATCCTCATCTTTTTTTTTCCTTCGCTTCACAGATATTCTAGATTTATGCGGGACACCCTTTAAACATTTTGAATACAAACCGGATTCGCAGATGGTGCACACGCATACCAACTAAATCGGATGCGAAGCTCGCGCGGAGATATTGAAAGGCGGTGTTTACGAAATATTGAAAATTACTCGTTTTTGTGTACAAAGGCAGGCGGGGAACCTCGTTAAGTTACACATACAGCTCGTTACATCGTAAAAAAGCTCGGGTGCAACGCGGGAGAGCGATTGTCGTTCACCGGGCTACAAAATAATTCGTGCAACGCGTGTATGTTGCAAGAGCACACAGCTGAATTTTCGCGAATATGTAACCGGGCTCTACCTCACGCGCGATCGATTGAAAAAAGCGATGAAATATTTCTTTTGTTTTATCATGAATGGATGGAAGGAGTCGCGCGTCGTTATCGTCGGCGGCGTTCGCGGAGGAAAAACGCGCTCGTCTTCGACAACGTATGTCCATTTCCCGTGTGCCAAGGAGCGCGTGACGGCCGATCGGGTCGAGCCTTTGTTCGCCCTGGTCGCGCACAATGATGAGGACGAAGGGGCTTTCGTGAAGGCATAGAAAGGAAACGATCCCGAAGGGGGGAATGAGGGGACGAGGCGGAAGGCGTATTAGAAACGGAAGACATGCTTTTAAATATCTCGGAACTCGATCGGGGGTCCTTCATCTCCGCGATGCGTGGCACAAATAGGTCGAATATAGGTATTATACCTATGTACAACTTCACATGACATCCGCTAATGACAAGAAGCGTTTCAAATTCTTTCGTTATAAAGTCGATGACTCCTTCCTCTTATGCGAAAATAATTTTTTCGAATTATTATGTAATTTAGAGATTTAATTTTTTTTATGTAATATTTAAACAATTAAATTTTTCTCGCGATGCTTTGTGGTAAATAAACTTTTACTTTTTCGATATTTATATTTATAATGCATCGCGTGCGAGCGATGTATTAATTATTATTAGTGAACATATCGATATCTATGTATGTGACATTTAAACAAAAAACAATGAGAAATATATATAATTAAATAATTATTTGATATTATGCTTAACTGGTTGTATTAATCGATGGTACAATGAATTTACTAAATATAAAAGTGGCATCAGTGGCTCTTATCGATCTTTTTGAAATTCGTCCAATGTCGCTTCCTAAAAATGCATAGTAGCTTTCATCGCTTTTATCGTTTGAATGATTTTTACACGTCGTATAAAGGACTGAACGAAACGTTCGCATATAAAATTGTGGTATCTAACGGATGCCCCGGACTAAATAAAACAAAACAAAAAAAAAAAAAGGGAAAAAAATAGGAGAAAAAAGAAATAACAACACAAACGTGAGCAACGTTATCTACTGGAGAACATTTTTTACAAAAATACACGCGAGAACACGACAAACACGAATCTACCCCGAAATTGAATTGCGCCCGTGACGGTAGTGAAAAACCGAGCGCTCGAATCTTTTATTTTTTTTCGGAGATCGCTAGACCGCGAAAAAGTCCTCATGTGATTTTCGGTCCCTCCGAGGGAAAGTCTCGGTTACCGCATTAGCATTCCGGATTATTCTTTTTTTTTTCCTCCGATCGTTCTCATCCGGTCGAGCATTAGTATAATGCACGTACGCCTGATTATATTCGAAAGAGTGGACTGTAACTCGGCTTGTCGGCGACAATTTTTCCCGCGAGAAGGTCCTAACTTTGGCGACTTGATGGCCGAGCGCACCAATACGACGCAATTGACCCACCTCAAAATGAATTTGCGACTGTCCGGCCAGTGGCCGGAGCTCGCCCGCTACTCAGGATAATTGGTTCGAAATATTCAGCTGATGCTTTTGTTCAGCGGATGCGCTCTTTTTTCGTTTTCAGCCCGAAGGGAGTATTATAATTACCGTCGTCTGCGCCGGCGGGCAAAATTATTTGCCGGATAATCTAATGCGAGAGGCTCGCCAAAACTCGGGACTTCGACGTTACATAATTAAATCGGCAGGTAGATATATGACAATGGCTGACAATGAGATATATATATATATGTTGTAACCAGATTACATAATCCGTCGTTTAATAAAACGTCTAGGCATTTTATAAAGTGCGGCCATATTCTTAAATTATGGTTGAAAAT